>NC_134589.1:5000-15000 GCF_037038515.1 Microtus pennsylvanicus
AACCCTAACCCTAACCCTAACCCTAACCCTAACCCTAACCCTAACCCTAACCCTAACCCTAACCCTAACCCTAACCCTAACCCTAACCCTAACCCTAACCCTAACCCTAACCCTAACCCTAACCCTAACCCTAACCCTAACCCTAACCCTAACCCTAACCCTAACCCTAACCCTAACCCTAACCCTAACCCTAACCCTAACCCTAACCCTAACCCTAACCCTAACCCTAACCCTAACCCTAACCCTAACCCTAACCCTAACCCTAACCCTAACCCTAACCCTAACCCTAACCCTAACCCTAACCCTAACCCTAACCCTAACCCTAACCCTAACCCTAACCCTAACCCTAACCCTAACCCTAACCCTAACCCTAACCCTAACCCTAACCCTAACCCTAACCCTAACCCTAACCCTAACCCTAACCCTAACCCTAACCCTAACCCTAACCCTAACCCTAACCCTAACCCTAACCCTAACCCTAACCCTAACCCTAACCCTAACCCTAACCCTAACCCTAACCCTAACCCTAACCCTAACCCTAACCCTAACCCTAACCCTAACCCTAACCCTAACCCTAACCCTAACCCTAACCCTAACCCTAACCCTAACCCTAACCCTAACCCTAACCCTAACCCTAACCCTAACCCTAACCCTAACCCTAACCCTAACCCTAACCCTAACCCTAACCCTAACCCTAACCCTAACCCTAACCCTAACCCTAACCCTAACCCTAACCCTAACCCTAACCCTAACCCTAACCCTAACCCTAACCCTAACCCTAACCCTAACCCTAACCCTAACCCTAACCCTAACCCTAACCCTAACCCTAACCCTAACCCTAACCCTAACCCTAACCCTAACCCTAACCCTAACCCTAACCCTAACCCTAACCCTAACCCTAACCCTAACCCTAACCCTAACCCTAACCCTAACCCTAACCCTAACCCTAACCCTAACCCTAACCCTAACCCTAACCCTAACCCTAACCCTAACCCTAACCCTAACCCTAACCCTAACCCTAACCCTAACCCTAACCCTAACCCTAACCCTAACCCTAACCCTAACCCTAACCCTAACCCTAACCCTAACCCTAACCCTAACCCTAACCCTAACCCTAACCCTAACCCTAACCCTAACCCTAACCCTAACCCTAACCCTAACCCTAACCCTAACCCTAACCCTAACCCTAACCCTAACCCTAACCCTAACCCTAACCCTAACCCTAACCCTAACCCTAACCCTAACCCTAACCCTAACCCTAACCCTAACCCTAACCCTAACCCTAACCCTAACCCTAACCCTAACCCTAACCCTAACCCTAACCCTAACCCTAACCCTAACCCTAACCCTAACCCTAACCCTAACCCTAACCCTAACCCTAACCCTAACCCTAACCCTAACCCTAACCCTAACCCTAACCCTAACCCTAACCCTAACCCTAACCCTAACCCTAACCCTAACCCTAACCCTAACCCTAACCCTAACCCTAACCCTAACCCTAACCCTAACCCTAACCCTAACCCTAACCCTAACCCTAACCCTAACCCTAACCCTAACCCTAACCCTAACCCTAACCCTAACCCTAACCCTAACCCTAACCCTAACCCTAACCCTAACCCTAACCCTAACCCTAACCCTAACCCTAACCCTAACCCTAACCCTAACCCTAACCCTAACCCTAACCCTAACCCTAACCCTAACCCTAACCCTAACCCTAACCCTAACCCTAACCCTAACCCTAACCCTAACCCTAACCCTAACCCTAACCCTAACCCTAACCCTAACCCTAACCCTAACCCTAACCCTAACCCTAACCCTAACCCTAACCCTAACCCTAACCCTAACCCTAACCCTAACCCTAACCCTAACCCTAACCCTAACCCTAACCCTAACCCTAACCCTAACCCTAACCCTAACCCTAACCCTAACCCTAACCCTAACCCTAACCCTAACCCTAACCCTAACCCTAACCCTAACCCTAACCCTAACCCTAACCCTAACCCTAACCCTAACCCTAACCCTAACCCTAACCCTAACCCTAACCCTAACCCTAACCCTAACCCTAACCCTAACCCTAACCCTAACCCTAACCCTAACCCTAACCCTAACCCTAACCCTAACCCTAACCCTAACCCTAACCCTAACCCTAACCCTAACCCTAACCCTAACCCTAACCCTAACCCTAACCCTAACCCTAACCCTAACCCTAACCCTAACCCTAACCCTAACCCTAACCCTAACCCTAACCCTAACCCTAACCCTAACCCTAACCCTAACCCTAACCCTAACCCTAACCCTAACCCTAACCCTAACCCTAACCCTAACCCTAACCCTAACCCTAACCCTAACCCTAACCCTAACCCTAACCCTAACCCTAACCCTAACCCTAACCCTAACCCTAACCCTAACCCTAACCCTAACCCTAACCCTAACCCTAACCCTAACCCTAACCCTAACCCTAACCCTAACCCTAACCCTAACCCTAACCCTAACCCTAACCCTAACCCTAACCCTAACCCTAACCCTAACCCTAACCCTAACCCTAACCCTAACCCTAACCCTAACCCTAACCCTAACCCTAACCCTAACCCTAACCCTAACCCTAACCCTAACCCTAACCCTAACCCTAACCCTAACCCTAACCCTAACCCTAACCCTAACCCTAACCCTAACCCTAACCCTAACCCTAACCCTAACCCTAACCCTAACCCTAACCCTAACCCTAACCCTAACCCTAACCCTAACCCTAACCCTAACCCTAACCCTAACCCTAACCCTAACCCTAACCCTAACCCTAACCCTAACCCTAACCCTAACCCTAACCCTAACCCTAACCCTAACCCTAACCCTAACCCTAACCCTAACCCTAACCCTAACCCTAACCCTAACCCTAACCCTAACCCTAACCCTAACCCTAACCCTAACCCTAACCCTAACCCTAACCCTAACCCTAACCCTAACCCTAACCCTAACCCTAACCCTAACCCTAACCCTAACCCTAACCCTAACCCTAACCCTAACCCTAACCCTAACCCTAACCCTAACCCTAACCCTAACCCTAACCCTAACCCTAACCCTAACCCTAACCCTAACCCTAACCCTAACCCTAACCCTAACCCTAACCCTAACCCTAACCCTAACCCTAACCCTAACCCTAACCCTAACCCTAACCCTAACCCTAACCCTAACCCTAACCCTAACCCTAACCCTAACCCTAACCCTAACCCTAACCCTAACCCTAACCCTAACCCTAACCCTAACCCTAACCCTAACCCTAACCCTAACCCTAACCCTAACCCTAACCCTAACCCTAACCCTAACCCTAACCCTAACCCTAACCCTAACCCTAACCCTAACCCTAACCCTAACCCTAACCCTAACCCTAACCCTAACCCTAACCCTAACCCTAACCCTAACCCTAACCCTAACCCTAACCCTAACCCTAACCCTAACCCTAACCCTAACCCTAACCCTAACCCTAACCCTAACCCTAACCCTAACCCTAACCCTAACCCTAACCCTAACCCTAACCCTAACCCTAACCCTAACCCTAACCCTAACCCTAACCCTAACCCTAACCCTAACCCTAACCCTAACCCTAACCCTAACCCTAACCCTAACCCTAACCCTAACCCTAACCCTAACCCTAACCCTAACCCTAACCCTAACCCTAACCCTAACCCTAACCCTAACCCTAACCCTAACCCTAACCCTAACCCTAACCCTAACCCTAACCCTAACCCTAACCCTAACCCTAACCCTAACCCTAACCCTAACCCTAACCCTAACCCTAACCCTAACCCTAACCCTAACCCTAACCCTAACCCTAACCCTAACCCTAACCCTAACCCTAACCCTAACCCTAACCCTAACCCTAACCCTAACCCTAACCCTAACCCTAACCCTAACCCTAACCCTAACCCTAACCCTAACCCTAACCCTAACCCTAACCCTAACCCTAACCCTAACCCTAACCCTAACCCTAACCCTAACCCTAACCCTAACCCTAACCCTAACCCTAACCCTAACCCTAACCCTAACCCTAACCCTAACCCTAACCCTAACCCTAACCCTAACCCTAACCCTAACCCTAACCCTAACCCTAACCCTAACCCTAACCCTAACCCTAACCCTAACCCTAACCCTAACCCTAACCCTAACCCTAACCCTAACCCTAACCCTAACCCTAACCCTAACCCTAACCCTAACCCTAACCCTAACCCTAACCTAACCCTAACCCTAACCCTAACCCTAACCCTAACCCTAACCCTAACCCTAACCCTAACCCTAACCCTAACCCTAACCCTAACCCTAACCCTAACCCTAACCCTAACCCTAACCCTAACCCTAACCCTAACCCTAACCCTAACCCTAACCCTAACCCTAACCCTAACCCTAACCCTAACCCTAACCCTAACCCTAACCCTAACCCTAACCCTAACCCTAACCCTAACCCTAACCCTAACCCTAACCCTAACCCTAACCCTAACCCTAACCCTAACCCTAACCCTAACCCTAACCCTAACCCTAACCCTAACCCTAACCCTAACCCTAACCCTAACCCTAACCCTAACCCTAACCCTAACCCTAACCCTAACCCTAACCCTAACCCTAACCCTAACCCTAACCCTAACCCTAACCCTAACCCTAACCCTAACCCTAACCCTAACCCTAACCCTAACCCTAACCCTAACCCTAACCCTAACCCTAACCCTAACCCTAACCCTAACCCTAACCCTAACCCTAACCCTAACCCTAACCCTAACCCTAACCCTAACCCTAACCCTAACCCTAACCCTAACCCTAACCCTAACCCTAACCCTAACCCTAACCCTAACCCTAACCCTAACCCTAACCCTAACCCTAACCCTAACCCTAACCCTAACCCTAACCCTAACCCTAACCCTAACCCTAACCCTAACCCTAACCCTAACCCTAACCCTAACCCTAACCCTAACCCTAACCCTAACCCTAACCCTAACCCTAACCCTAACCCTAACCCTAACCCTAACCCTAACCCTAACCCTAACCCTAACCCTAACCCTAACCCTAACCCTAACCCTAACCCTAACCCTAACCCTAACCCTAACCCTAACCCTAACCCTAACCCTAACCCTAACCCTAACCCTAACCCTAACCCTAACCCTAACCCTAACCCTAACCCTAACCCTAACCCTAACCCTAACCCTAACCCTAACCCTAACCCTAACCCTAACCCTAACCCTAACCCTAACCCTAACCCTAACCCTAACCCTAACCCTAACCCTAACCCTAACCCTAACCCTAACCCTAACCCTAACCCTAACCCTAACCCTAACCCTAACCCTAACCCTAACCCTAACCCTAACCCTAACCCTAACCCTAACCCTAACCCTAACCCTAACCCTAACCCTAACCCTAACCCTAACCCTAACCCTAACCCTAACCCTAACCCTAACCCTAACCCTAACCCTAACCCTAACCCTAACCCTAACCCTAACCCTAACCCTAACCCTAACCCTAACCCTAACCCTAACCCTAACCCTAACCCTAACCCTAACCCTAACCCTAACCCTAACCCTAACCCTAACCCTAACCCTAACCCTAACCCTAACCCTAACCCTAACCCTAACCCTAACCCTAACCCTAACCCTAACCCTAACCCTAACCCTAACCCTAACCCTAACCCTAACCCTAACCCTAACCCTAACCCTAACCCTAACCCTAACCCTAACCCTAACCCTAACCCTAACCCTAACCCTAACCCTAACCCTAACCCTAACCCTAACCCTAACCCTAACCCTAACCCTAACCCTAACCCTAACCCTAACCCTAACCCTAACCCTAACCCTAACCCTAACCCTAACCCTAACCCTAACCCTAACCCTAACCCTAACCCTAACCCTAACCCTAACCCTAACCCTAACCCTAACCCTAACCCTAACCCTAACCCTAACCCTAACCCTAACCCTAACCCTAACCCTAACCCTAACCCTAACCCTAACCCTAACCCTAACCCTAACCCTAACCCTAACCCTAACCCTAACCCTAACCCTAACCCTAACCCTAACCCTAACCCTAACCCTAACCCTAACCCTAACCCTAACCCTAACCCTAACCCTAACCCTAACCCTAACCCTAACCCTAACCCTAACCCTAACCCTAACCCTAACCCTAACCCTAACCCTAACCCTAACCCTAACCCTAACCCTAACCCTAACCCTAACCCTAACCCTAACCCTAACCCTAACCCTAACCCTAACCCTAACCCTAACCCTAACCCTAACCCTAACCCTAACCCTAACCCTAACCCTAACCCTAACCCTAACCCTAACCCTAACCCTAACCCTAACCCTAACCCTAACCCTAACCCTAACCCTAACCCTAACCCTAACCCTAACCCTAACCCTAACCCTAACCCTAACCCTAACCCTAACCCTAACCCTAACCCTAACCCTAACCCTAACCCTAACCCTAACCCTAACCCTAACCCTAACCCTAACCCTAACCCTAACCCTAACCCTAACCCTAACCCTAACCCTAACCCTAACCCTAACCCTAACCCTAACCCTAACCCTAACCCTAACCCTAACCCTAACCCTAACCCTAACCCTAACCCTAACCCTAACCCTAACCCTAACCCTAACCCTAACCCTAACCCTAACCCTAACCCTAACCCTAACCCTAACCCTAACCCTAACCCTAACCCTAACCCTAACCCTAACCCTAACCCTAACCCTAACCCTAACCCTAACCCTAACCCTAACCCTAACCCTAACCCTAACCCTAACCCTAACCCTAACCCTAACCCTAACCCTAACCCTAACCCTAACCCTAACCCTAACCCTAACCCTAACCCTAACCCTAACCCTAACCCTAACCCTAACCCTAACCCTAACCCTAACCCTAACCCTAACCCTAACCCTAACCCTAACCCTAACCCTAACCCTAACCCTAACCCTAACCCTAACCCTAACCCTAACCCTAACCCTAACCCTAACCCTAACCCTAACCCTAACCCTAACCCTAACCCTAACCCTAACCCTAACCCTAACCCTAACCCTAACCCTAACCCTAACCCTAACCCTAACCCTAACCCTAACCCTAACCCTAACCCTAACCCTAACCCTAACCCTAACCCTAACCCTAACCCTAACCCTAACCCTAACCCTAACCCTAACCCTAACCCTAACCCTAACCCTAACCCTAACCCTAACCCTAACCCTAACCCTAACCCTAACCCTAACCCTAACCCTAACCCTAACCCTAACCCTAACCCTAACCCTAACCCTAACCCTAACCCTAACCCTAACCCTAACCCTAACCCTAACCCTAACCCTAACCCTAACCCTAACCCTAACCCTAACCCTAACCCTAACCCTAACCCTAACCCTAACCCTAACCCTAACCCTAACCCTAACCCTAACCCTAACCCTAACCCTAACCCTAACCCTAACCCTAACCCTAACCCTAACCCTAACCCTAACCCTAACCCTAACCCTAACCCTAACCCTAACCCTAACCCTAACCCTAACCCTAACCCTAACCCTAACCCTAACCCTAACCCTAACCCTAACCCTAACCCTAACCCTAACCCTAACCCTAACCCTAACCCTAACCCTAACCCTAACCCTAACCCTAACCCTAACCCTAACCCTAACCCTAACCCTAACCCTAACCCTAACCCTAACCCTAACCCTAACCCTAACCCTAACCCTAACCCTAACCCTAACCCTAACCCTAACCCTAACCCTAACCCTAACCCTAACCCTAACCCTAACCCTAACCCTAACCCTAACCCTAACCCTAACCCTAACCCTAACCCTAACCCTAACCCTAACCCTAACCCTAACCCTAACCCTAACCCTAACCCTAACCCTAACCCTAACCCTAACCCTAACCCTAACCCTAACCCTAACCCTAACCCTAACCCTAACCCTAACCCTAACCCTAACCCTAACCCTAACCCTAACCCTAACCCTAACCCTAACCCTAACCCTAACCCTAACCCTAACCCTAACCCTAACCCTAACCCTAACCCTAACCCTAACCCTAACCCTAACCCTAACCCTAACCCTAACCCTAACCCTAACCCTAACCCTAACCCTAACCCTAACCCTAACCCTAACCCTAACCCTAACCCTAACCCTAACCCTAACCCTAACCCTAACCCTAACCCTAACCCTAACCCTAACCCTAACCCTAACCCTAACCCTAACCCTAACCCTAACCCTAACCCTAACCCTAACCCTAACCCTAACCCTAACCCTAACCCTAACCCTAACCCTAACCCTAACCCTAACCCTAACCCTAACCCTAACCCTAACCCTAACCCTAACCCTAACCCTAACCCTAACCCTAACCCTAACCCTAACCCTAACCCTAACCCTAACCCTAACCCTAACCCTAACCCTAACCCTAACCCTAACCCTAACCCTAACCCTAACCCTAACCCTAACCCTAACCCTAACCCTAACCCTAACCCTAACCCTAACCCTAACCCTAACCCTAACCCTAACCCTAACCCTAACCCTAACCCTAACCCTAACCCTAACCCTAACCCTAACCCTAACCCTAACCCTAACCCTAACCCTAACCCTAACCCTAACCCTAACCCTAACCCTAACCCTAACCCTAACCCTAACCCTAACCCTAACCCTAACCCTAACCCTAACCCTAACCCTAACCCTAACCCTAACCCTAACCCTAACCCTAACCCTAACCCTAACCCTAACCCTAACCCTAACCCTAACCCTAACCCTAACCCTAACCCTAACCCTAACCCTAACCCTAACCCTAACCCTAACCCTAACCCTAACCCTAACCCTAACCCTAACCCTAACCCTAACCCTAACCCTAACCCTAACCCTAACCCTAACCCTAACCCTAACCCTAACCCTAACCCTAACCCTAACCCTAACCCTAACCCTAACCCTAACCCTAACCCTAACCCTAACCCTAACCCTAACCCTAACCCTAACCCTAACCCTAACCCTAACCCTAACCCTAACCCTAACCCTAACCCTAACCCTAACCCTAACCCTAACCCTAACCCTAACCCTAACCCTAACCCTAACCCTAACCCTAACCCTAACCCTAACCCTAACCCTAACCCTAACCCTAACCCTAACCCTAACCCTAACCCTAACCCTAACCCTAACCCTAACCCTAACCCTAACCCTAACCCTAACCCTAACCCTAACCCTAACCCTAACCCTAACCCTAACCCTAACCCTAACCCTAACCCTAACCCTAACCCTAACCCTAACCCTAACCCTAACCCTAACCCTAACCCTAACCCTAACCCTAACCCTAACCCTAACCCTAACCCTAACCCTAACCCTAACCCTAACCCTAACCCTAACCCTAACCCTAACCCTAACCCTAACCCTAACCCTAACCCTAACCCTAACCCTAACCCTAACCCTAACCCTAACCCTAACCCTAACCCTAACCCTAACCCTAACCCTAACCCTAACCCTAACCCTAACCCTAACCCTAACCCTAACCCTAACCCTAACCCTAACCCTAACCCTAACCCTAACCCTAACCCTAACCCTAACCCTAACCCTAACCCTAACCCTAACCCTAACCCTAACCCTAACCCTAACCCTAACCCTAACCCTAACCCTAACCCTAACCCTAACCCTAACCCTAACCCTAACCCTAACCCTAACCCTAACCCTAACCCTAACCCTAACCCTAACCCTAACCCTAACCCTAACCCTAACCCTAACCCTAACCCTAACCCTAACCCTAACCCTAACCCTAACCCTAACCCTAACCCTAACCCTAACCCTAACCCTAACCCTAACCCTAACCCTAACCCTAACCCTAACCCTAACCCTAACCCTAACCCTAACCCTAACCCTAACCCTAACCCTAACCCTAACCCTAACCCTAACCCTAACCCTAACCCTAACCCTAACCCTAACCCTAACCCTAACCCTAACCCTAACCCTAACCCTAACCCTAACCCTAACCCTAACCCTAACCCTAACCCTAACCCTAACCCTAACCC
>NC_134589.1:2702500-2850000 GCF_037038515.1 Microtus pennsylvanicus
AGGGCCACCACTACAGATAGGGGCAGGGAAGCCGGGCAAGTCCCAGACCATGTGACACACCCCATTCTGGTCCTCATGGTAACTGGAGCATGTTTGCCTTGCCTTTTGTCTAACAGATGAACCAGAGGAGGCGATGGAGACAGAGACCAGCGAGTCAGGGGAAATATCAGAGGAAAGAATGGAAGTGGAAGGTCCAGAGGAGCCGGAGATGGTATCTGACCCGGGAGGCTGGGATGTCAGTCCTGCTTTTCCCATTGGCTAAGGGAGCTGCACCTTTGACCTCTCTCCTGGGAGTTATAAGAACCCTGTAGTTATGACTGTGGGAGGCTTGGGCTGGACCCTGTCCTCCTTCCACAGTGGATGTGTCAGTGAATCATTCCCTTCACTAAGTTAGTTCTGTCCCATTCCTCATCCCTGGCTTGCTTGCTAAGGTTGGTCATGGAGGGATATGGCTGGTAGGCTGTAGTGCAACTTTTGCCATAATGACCACCAACTGGGGCCACATGGTTGCCAACACAAAACCATCATTTCACATGGGTGGCCTGGCCTTTGTCCAGACTGGAACTGGCAACTAGAAGCCTGTTCTCTTCCTGGGTGTGCACAGGTCCTGGACACCACCAGACTGCTGCGGAGCTGTGTGCAGAGTGCAGTGGGGATGCTCAGGGACCAGAATGAGAGCTGCGCACGCAGCACGAGGAGAGTCACCATTCTTCTTGGCCTCTTAAATGAAGACAACACACGCAGTGGTGAGTGAGCTCTGCACCCTAGTGCCGCATCTTCCATCTCATGTGGAGAGGGTGATCTTTCAGGCTTCTTGGACTTGGCAGGAGCAGCAGACAATGGATAATGTAATAGAACTTTCCGGACCAAAGGGTGGGCAGCTTTTTTCTTGGATAAGGAGGGTCAAACCCTATGATGCACCCTAAAAACCAGCATGCATGAATTCATCAAATCAATTCCCATCGTCTTCACAGCTTCCTTTTTGCGGGAATCTAAGATGCGCCTCCATGTTCTCCTAAAGAAGCAAGAAGAGAACCAGACTCCCACTCAAAAGCAGTGGATCACCAGGGAGGCTGCCAATCAGGATGCCCTCCAGGAGGCAGGCACCTTCAGGTACACGGGTAAAAGAAGCAGGGAGACCTTTGCACCACTCCAGTGATGTAGTCTGTTGGTGTGACTCTAGTGATGCACTCCTGCTGGTGTGACTCTAGTGATGCACTCCTGCTGCTGTGACTCTAGTGATGCACTCCTGCTGGTGTGACTCTAGTGATGTACTCCTGCTGGTGTGACTCTAGTGATGTAGTCTGCTGGTGTGACTCTAGTGATGTACTCCTGCTGGTGTGACTCTAGTGATGTACTCCTGCTGGTGTGACTCTCAGTGACGCACTCCTGCTGGTGTGACTCTAGTGATGCACTCCTGCTGGTGTGACTCTAGTGATGCGCTCCTGCTGGTGTGACTCTAGTGACGCACTCCTGCTGGTGTGACTCTAGTGACGCACTCCTGCTGGTGTGACTCTAGTGAGGCACTCCTGCTGGTGTGACTCTAGTGAGGCACTCCTGCTGGTGTGACTCTAGTGAGGCACTCCTGCTGGTGTGACTCTAGTGACGCACTCCTGCTGGTGTGACTCTAGTGAGGCACTCCTGCTGGTGTGACTCTAGTGACGCACTCCTGCTGGTGTGACTCTAGTGATGCACTCCTGCTGGTGTAACTCTTACACCAAAGATAAGTGCCCAGGTGTTTCTTTCTACACGTCTGAGCAAACTGGAGATGTAAACTGCCTTAAATGTATCTGGACGGTGGCTATACTTGATATTTCTGATCTTTTATTATTTTCTTTGAAGTTTTTCTGTCATAAAAGTATTGAGGGAGCCAGGCAGTGGTGGTGCACACCTTTACTTCCAGCACTCAGGCAGGCCTCTGTGAGTTTGAGCTCCTCCTGCTCTACACAGCAAGTTCCAGGACAGTCAGGTCTACTCAGAGAAACAGTCTCAAAAAACAAACAATTCAGGGAAACCCCAGCTCATCTATTCCTGGGGGTGTGAGGGTCTTCCACAGAAAGCGATGGTGTCGGAGGCTGTGAGCTGGAGCTGACGCTGATGCTGACAGCGTGAGGTGTCCCTGCTACAGCATCAGGAGCCAGGAGAGTACTCTACTATATATATGGTCCTTTCCCCACAAAACCGTGACCATTTCCTCTGGACTTGTGAGGGGCTTTGAAAAGACTGTGGTGGGGACTGAGCTACCACTGTAGGTCTTTGGGGGGCCTCAGGCTGTGTCTTCATCTCTACAGACAGTGGTTCCATCTCCCAGGTAGAACCGTGTTGATTGGGGATTACTGGTGTTGCTATCCCTGGTGGTACTGGTTCCACCCTCTGTAACTTCTCCGCTTCAATCATCTCTTCTACCTGTCTTGCCTACTTCCACCTTTTGAAGGAACCTTTAAGAACTAATATCAACTCCAGTTGCATTTCTACTTCCTGTGGCTTATCACCATCTTTTAATATGTTTTAAACATTCCATCTCATCTTTCTGCACCCTGTGTTCTGGAATTGTTTCGTCTCTCGGACTCAGAGCAGAGTGGACGGCCTCAGTTCTCACTGCAGTGCTCACGACGGCCGCTCTCCAGTGCCTGCCCTCGCTCTGCTCACCAGCAGCGTCCCAACATCAGGTTACAGCAGCCCCATTTATTGCATGTGAAGTTCTCTGGGTGGCGGCCTCACAGCCCACTTGTCTGTCTTAAATGCAGACTGGCTCGAGCTCACAGCACTGTTCCTTGTTTTGAGCCACAGTCTGTCTGCAGTGAGGTCTCCCAGCTCCTGACTGACAGCACACACCTCAGTGTCTTGCCTCATCTCAGCTGCTCCCGTCTTGCCTCCAGCCTTCACCTCACACTGTAATTAATCTTTGTATTGCCTGTCATAGTGTGAGGTGTGCTTTCTAAGCCAAGGGAGGTCTTTGTCCACTGTACGAATGTATTCTTCCCCAGCAGGTTTTAATCTCTTCTCTTCACATTCTCTGTATTAGATGCTAACACTAGATACCAGTCTCCAACATTACTTAATAATTGTTTTCCTACAATCTTCTAATCAATTATTGACTTAATCATTCTGTGTAAATGTCTCCTTGGGATGGTGCTGAAGGTTGAACTTAAATCTTGGTTCATGGTAAGCTGGTACTCGCTGTAGATTCACATCATAGTCCTTAGCAGGTCAGCAGCACAGAGTGATGTAGTTAACACCATGCCGTTAACCATGTAACCCGTGCCGTTAACCATGTAACCCGTGCCGTTAACCATGTAACCCGTGCCGTTAACCATGTAACCCATGCCGTTAACCATGTAACCCGTGCCGTTAACCATGTAACCCGTGCCGTTAACCAGGTAACCCGTGCCGTTAACCATGTGACCCGCGCCGTTAATCATGTAACCCATGCCGTTAACCATGTAACCCATGCCGTTAACCATGTAACCCGTGCCGTTAACCATGTATCCCGTGCCGTTAACCATGTATCCCGTGCCGTTAACCATGTAACCCGTGCCGTTAACCATGTAACCCGTGCCGTTAACCATGTAACCCGTGCCGTTAACCATGTAACCCGTGCCGTTAACCATGTAACCCGTGCCGTTAACCATGTATCCCATGCCGTTAACCATGTGACCCATGCCGTTAACCATGTAACCCATGCCGTTAACCATGTAACCCATGCTGTTAACCATGTAACCCATGCCGTTAACCATGTAACCCATGCCGTTAACCATGTGACCCATGCTGCTAACAGCTGAGCCATCTCCAACCACCTTCCCCATTCTTTTTTTTCTTTTTTTTAAATTTATTTATTTATTAAAGATTTCTGTCTCTTCCCCGCCACCGCCTCCCATTTCCCTCCCCCTCCCCCAGTTAAGTCCCCCCCCCCCTCAGCCCGAAAAGCAATCAGGGTTCCCTGTCCTGTGGGAAGTCCAAGCAACCCCCACCTCCATCCAGGTCTAGCAAGTTGAGCATCCAAACTGCCTAGGCTCCCACAAAGCCAGTGCGTGCAGTAGGATCAGAAACCCATTGCCATTGTTCTTGAGTTCTCAGTAGTCCTCATTGTCCGCTATGTTCAGAGAGTCCAGTTTTATCCCAGGCTTTTCCAGACCCAGGCCGCTGGCCTTGGTGAGTTCCCAGTAGAACATCCCCATTGTCTCAGTGTGTGGGTGCACCCCTTGCGGTCCTGAGTTCCTTGCTTGTGCTCTCTCTCCTTCTGCTCCTGATTTGGACCTTGAGATTTCTGTCCGGTGCTCCAATGTGGGTCTCTGTCTCTGTCTCCTTTCTTCGCCTGCTGAAGGTTAATATTCAGGAGGATGCCTATATGTTTTTCTTTGGGTTCTCCTTATTTAGCTTCTCTAGGATCACTAATTATAGGCTCAATGTCCTTGGTTTATGGCTAGAAACCAAATATGAGTGAGTACATCCCATGTTCCTCTTTTTGGGTCTGGCTTACCTCACTCAGGATAGTGTTTTCTATTTCCATCCATTTGCATGCAAAATTCAAGAAGCCCTTGTTTTTTTACTGCTGAGTAGTACTCTAATATGTATATATTCCATACTTTCTTCATCCATTCTTCCATTGAAGGGCATCTAGGTTGTTTCCAGGTTCTGGCTATCACAAACAATGCTGCTATGAATATCGTAGAGCAAATACTTTTGTTGTATGATAAGGCCTCTTTTGGGTATATTCCCAAGAGTGGTATTGCTGGGTCCAGGGGTAAGTTGATCCCGAATTTCCTGAGCAACCACCACACTGCTTTCCAAAGTGGTTGCACAAGTTTGCATTCCCACCAGCAATGGATGAGTGTACCCCTTTCTCCACAACCTCTCCAACAAAGGCTATCATTGGTGTTTTTTATTTTAGCCATTCTGACAGGTGTAAGATGGTATCTTAAAGTTGTCTTGATGTGCATTTCCCTGATCGCTAAGGAAGTTGAGCATGACCTTAAGTGTCTTTTAGCCATTTGAATTTCTTCTGTTGAGAATTCTCTGTTCAGCTCAATGCCCCATTTTATAATTGGGTAGATTAGCCTTTTACGGTCTAGTTTCTTGAGATCTTTATATATTTTGGAGATCAGACCTTTGTCAGTTGCGGGGTTGGTGAAGATCTCCTCCCAGTCAGTGGGTTGCTTTTGTGTCTTAGCGACAGTGTCCTTTGCTTTACAGAAGCTTCTCAGTCTCAGAAGGTCCCATTTATTCAATGAGGTCCTTAATGTCTGTGCTGCTGGGGTTATACGCAGGAAGTGGTCTCCTGTGCCCATGTGTTGTAGAGTACTTCCCACTTTCTCTTCTATCAGGTTCAGTGTGTTCAGACTGATATTGAAGTCTTTAATCCATTTGGACTTGAGTTTTGTGCGTGGTGATAGATATGGATCTATTTTCATTCTTCTACAGGTTGACATCCAGTTGTGCCAGCACCATTTGTTGAAGATGCTCTCTTTTTTCCATTGTATACTTTTAGCTCCTTTATCGAAAATCAGGTGTTCATAGGTTTGTGGGTTAATGTCAGGGTCTTCTATTCAATTCCATCGGTCGACTTCTCTGTTTTTATGCCAATACCAAGCTGTTTTCAATACTGTAGCTCTGTAGTAGAGTTTGAAGTCAGGGATGGTAATGCCTCCAGACGATCCTTTGTTGTATAAGATTGTTTTGGCTATCCTGGGTTTTTTATTTTTCCATATAAAGTTGATTGTTGTCTTCTCCAGATCTGTGAAGAATTTTGATGGGATTTTGATGGGGATTGCATTGAATCTATAGATTGCTTTTGGTAGAATTGCCATTTTTACTATGTTGATCCTCCCAATCCAGGAGCAAGGGAGATCCTTCCATTTTTTTGGTGTCCTCTTCAATATCTTTCTTCAAAGACTTAAAGTTCTTGTCAAATAGATCTTTCACTTCCTTGGTCAGGGTTACCCCAAGATATTTTATGCTATTTGTGGCTATTGTGAAAGGTGATGCTTCTCTAATTTCCCTCTCTGTTTCCTTATCCTTAGTGTATAGGAAGGCCACTGATTTTTTGGAGTTGATCTTGTATCCTGCCACATTACTAAAGGTGTTTATCAGCTGTAGGAGTTCTTTGGTAGAGTTTTTGGGGTCACTTATGTATACTATCATATCATCTGCAAATAACGAGAGCTTAACTTCTTCTTTTCCGATACGAATCCCCTTGATCCCCTTATGTTGTCTTATTGCTATTGCTAGAACTTCAAGCACTATATCGAAGAGGTATGGAGAGAGTGGACAGCCTTGTCGTGTTCCTGATTTTAGTGGGATGGCTTTGAGTTTTTCTCCACTTAATTTAATGTTAGCTGTCGGCTTGCTGTAAATAGCTTTTATTATATTTAGGTATGACCCTTGTATCCCTAATCTCTCCAAGACTTTTATCATAAAGGGGTGTTGAATTTTGTCAAATGCTTTTTCAGCATCTAATGAAATGATCATATGGTTTTTTTCTTTCAGTTTATTTATATAGTGGATTACATTGATAGATTTTTGTAGGTTGAACTAGCCCTGCATCTCTGGGATGAAGCCTACTTGATCATGATGGATAATTTTTCTAATGTGTTCTTGGATTCTGTTTGCCAGAATTTTATTGAGAAGTTTTCACTGATGTTCATGAGTGAGATTGGTCTGTAATTCTCTTTCTTGGTTGGGTCTTTGTGTGGTTTTGGTATCAGGGTAACTGTAGCTTCATAAAAGGAATTTGGCAATGATTCTTCTGTTTCTATATTGTGAAATACATTAAGGAGTATAGGTATTTGCTCTTCTTGGAAGTTCTGGTAGAATTCTGCGTTGAAACCATCTGGTCCTGGGCTTTTTTTGGAAAAGAGATTCTTCCCCATT
This sequence comes from Microtus pennsylvanicus, assembly GCF_037038515.1. NCBI lineage: Eukaryota > Metazoa > Chordata > Mammalia > Rodentia > Cricetidae > Microtus > Microtus pennsylvanicus. The sequence continues at coordinate 2,709,371 of NC_134589.1, forward strand.
CTTGAAAATACTGGCAAGCTACTGTTATTCCAGCTTTCATGTGGGAACCTCAGGACGAGAATGCAGAGGGAGCAAAAGTGCATGCCGTGAGTACCCTAACCATAGTGGGTTTCTTCTGCCCCTGCTGCAGGCATGCCCTTTGGAAGAGGATCCAACATGTGGTCACCTCCTTCATGGTGAGCATGATATCTTACATCGACAGAGATGGCAACCTGGAGCTATTGGCTCAGTCAGATTCTCCAGCCTGGGCCCAAGACCTTTGGATGTTCATTTTCAGAGACATTAAGTTCCTGAACATCCCTCTTGTGGTAAACAACACAGGGTGAGTGGAAGCCTTGCTTTTATGGAGGGGAAGTTGAGAACAGAGCAGCACCGTGCTCTCTCCCCAAGCTAGTGCTGGTACCCTGTGCACCTGCTCAGTGCATCCTGGAGCATCACAGCAGCAGACAATGCTCACAGAAACCCTGAGAGGTCCTAGTCACTCTGCTGTTCCATCTGCCTACTCTGAGGGCACATGTGATGTTCAGTTCACCAGGTTCTGTTGTGCACACAGATGCTGAGCTGGCAGAACCTCTGCTTTGCCTTTCCTGTGCTTCTCCTTTCCCCAAGGCCAGACCTGTGGGGCTTGGACTCACAAAAACTTTGGCTCCAAAATGTGGACTATAAAGAAATACATAAAGAAGGGGATATTAAAAATTGTGTGGGTACCATGTGTGTGGGTGCCCATAGAGCCCCAAAGAGGGTATTGGATCCCTGGAGCAGGAGTTACCGACAGTTGTGAGCCACTGAATGTGGGTAACAGGAACAGAACTGAGCTCAGGTAGAGCAGAAAGCACCCTTAACTACTGAACCATCTCTCCAGTAATGGAATTCTGAACTGCTGGTGGGAGCACTTGCTTAGAGTACAGCGTGCTGCTGATGTTCATGTAAGAAAGCTTCAAGCTTATGGCCAGACCTCTGCATAGGAGGAGTAGGAGAGGGTAGGCTTCAGAGACTTGGTTCTGCCACAGAATTTTGGGCAACTAACTTGGCTCATGCTGCCACTTTTCTTCTGTCTGTAAACAAGGGTTTTCCTTGAGTTCATATATAGCAGAATCACTGACCTAGACACCTACCTGCAGCTATCCACGAGACCTTAAACAGTAGTCTTTTAATTTTAAGAATTTATTGTGTGTGTGTGTATGCCCGTATGTGCACAGGCATGTGCATTAGCACAGCGTAACTTCCTCAGTCAGGGCAGACCACTTGTTAAAGGTTTGTTTTTATTTGTGTGTGTCTATGTCTGTTTACATGGTTGTCATGGAGACCAGAAGAGCCCGTGGAGCTGGAGCTGCAGGCAGATATTATCCATGATGTGGGTGCTGGGAACTGAACTCAGGTCCTCTGGAAGAGCAGCATCTGCTTTTAACTGCTGAGCCATCTCTCCCACGACTCCCTTCTTTTCTGAGAAGTTCTCTCATCTTGAAGCTTCCTATTTGGCTAGAGTGGCTGCACAGCCAACACCAGGGCCACTCCTCATCTCTGCCTCCCTGCCCTGGGATTTCAAGTGGATGCAACTGCACTCACCTTTTTTAAAGAGGGTGCTAGGGGTCCAAACACAGGACCTCATGCTTGCACACCTTGACTTGACTGCGACATCTCCCATCCCTAACATGTCTTCTCCTGCTCCTTGTCGTATGAACTGCTGCCCAGGACCTCACCCATGTAGACAAGTGGCCCATCACAGCCGTGCCCCAGTGATAGCCTCTCTCTCTCAGGACTGAAGGCTGCGTTGTGCACACTACCTCATGGCTCAAGTAACAACTCACAAACCTCCCTCTCGCTCGCCTTGCTGTAGGTCCTCCATCCTGGTCCAGAGCCACATGAACCTGCCCAAGGATGCCTGCAATGCTGTGCCTTTTAGCTGGAGGATCAGGGACTACCTGGAGGAGCTCTGGATGCAGGCTCAGTATATCACAGACACAGAGGGTGAGCTACCCCACAGCAGGCTCAAGGCAATGCACAAACATTAACCTGCTCAGCCGGGCATATGCAGCACACACCTTTAATCTCAGCACTTGAGAGGAAGAGTGGGCGGATCTCTGTGAGTTCGAGGGTAGCCTGGTCTATTTGAGCTAGTTCCTGGACAGGCTCAGAAGCTACAGAGAAACGCTGTCTCGAAAAAAACAAAATTAAAAAAAAGAATTTACCTGCTCAAGACAGGGCAATTTTGGAGGTTTCAGTTTTAACACTCTAATAGTAGAGCAGCCCCCAGAATGGTGTTTGAAAACTTCTGTTACAGGGCTGACAAGGTGGCTCAGTGGGCGTAGGCATCTGGCACCAAGCCCCAGATAATCTGAATTCAATCCTTGATATCTGCATGTCAGGAGGAGGGAGCTGATTGGTACAAGTTGTCCTTTGACCTCCACACATGTGCTGTGATACATGAGTACATGTGCATGCACACATACATCAAATACATGTAACCAGAAATCAAAATTCTGCTGAAAGCAGAAGTCTCCATCAAGGGTCATAAGTCTCTAGGTGACGTGACAGGGTAAATCATTTCCTCACTGTTTGGAAGCATGACAAATGGACCACGTTACCTCAGGGAAGAGTTTGCTTCCCGGAATAGGAAGGATTTTCTCACCTGGGCTCCTGGACAACTCAGGAAATGTCCCTATTATGGAATTTATCAGAGCAGAGCATCCTCCTCCATGTGGAGCCATCAGGTCCTCCACGTCACAGAGCACCTTGCTGTCAAACATTGGGGATCTGTCCATTTTCCTGAAGACAGACCCTCTGCCCCTGCTGGTTCTGAGCAGCTGCAAGCAGACTCGAGGGAAGCAGAGTGATTGTTGGTGTGGCCCCTGACTCCAGCCCGAGGACCAGCCTTTGCTAACCCACCCTTAACTCTACAGACCACAGTCGGGGTGTCGCCCATGTTTTCTCCCTGGGCTAGCTTGGCTGTTCGTGACCCAGCCTTAACACTGCTTCTGCCTCTGTTTGTTTTCTCTGCCTTCTGGACAGCGGCCAGGCAGCCAGCGCCACTCTGGGCTCCAGTTCAGCACAGCCACCCCTCCAGCCTGGGTCTCATGGCTCCTTCTTGGGGCAGTGACCTCTTTCTTCCCTAGACTCCAGGTTTCGCCCGCTGATGCCACCCTCTGCCTTCTCCTGTAGGGTTATCTAAGAAGTTCGTGGAAATCTTCCAGAAGACTCCCTTGGGCAGGTTTCTGGCTCAGCTCCCTGTGGCACAGCAGCAGGATCTTCTGCAGAGCTACTCGAAGGACTTCCTGCTTTTGACCATGAAAATGGCTTCAAGGGAGGAGTTAAAGGTAGGTATGGATGATATGGACAGGAGCCCATTTTCACCTCGGCCAGTGTTGCCAGATTAGGACACCGTTAGAGCTATGGGACACTCAGGATCAAACCCCCAGCCTCCACTCTGTGTCTTCTAGAGGCAACCTTGTGTCACTTGAAGGAGTTCTAAGATCTCCGCTTAGCTGCCCTTATAGTGGCAAACATTTATAATCCTAGATAATCTATAATCCCTCCACTACAGAGATAGAGGCAGGAGGAACAGTAGTTGAAGACCAAAGCAAGTTCAGGAGCAGCCTAGGCTACAGGAAACCAATAGTAACAGTAATAATAAAAATAATAATTATAATAAATATAAAAATAAAATTCACTGGATTGATGCATTTGACTGCCCCAAACCTTCAAACCTCATTGCGTAGGTATAAATTTGGGAACATACTATAACCTGTAGGGTCAGAGCTTAATGCAGTTCTGCCTAGAATCATTATGGATCAAGCCTTGTTCGATTTGTGAGACTTAATAAACCACCTGCTGATAGAATGAATGTGGATGTCGGGATGGAATGCAGTGTCTAAGACCTTAAAAGAGAAATGGGGGAGCCAGGTGGTGGTGGCACCCTTTAATCCCAGCACCTGGGAGGCAGAGACAGGGGGATCTCTGCAGTTTGAGACCAGCCTTGGTCTACACAGTGAGTTCCAGGACAGCAAGGGATACATAGAGAAGAAAAAAGAAAATGCCCTACAGACTTGCCTCCAGCCTGATCTTGCAGAGGTGTTTTCTCAACTGAGGCTCTCTCCTCTCCAATGACTCTAGCTGTGTCTAGTTGGCATAAGACTAGTAGGCATACCAGTTTCGAGTGCCATTGAGCAAAATGACCATAAAACTCAACCAGAAAGCAGCCAGGTAGTCATCGTCCTGAAGAGACACGAGCTAACAGATTAGATCAACTTTTTTAAAAACTTGCTTTAGAATACTTACGATCTTCCACAGAAAAGCATGTCTTCATCATGTACAACTCTGTACTGAACTGCTTTTGTCTCCAGTTGCTGCAGATGGCCCTGTGGTCCTGTCTCCGTGAGCTCCAAGTGACTTCAGGAATGCCTGAGGAAGGGCTCTCCTTGCCCTGGGTGCACCTTGCCTACCAGCACTTCAGGACGCGGCTGCAGAACTTCTCCAGAGTGCTGACTATCCAGCCCCGGGTCCTGAGAAGTCTCAGTGAAGCCGCACAGAAGCCGAGCTGGGCTGGGAGTGAAATGGTAGGGGTCCCCCCGGGGAGGGCCAGCTGGGCCTGCCCTCGGTGACCCATCACATCCACTGCATCAGCAGAGGGCTTATGGAGCCCTGTCCCCATAGGAGATTCTTTACGGGCCCATCTGCAGTGTGATGGAGAAATAGGGGACAAGCTTGGGCCCACAACACACTGGGAATAAGGATGCAGGACTGTGTTGAAGGGTGGTGATGGAGAAGAGGACCCTGCTGGGCAACTGCCAGTTCTCCTTGTTCCAGACACTAGATGCTCTTGCAGCAATGGCCTGTGTTGAAGTCCTGACGGGAGACATCCTGAAGCCGAGTCCCAAGGCCTGGTTACAGATGGTGAAGAATCTGGCCACGCCGCTGGAGCTTGTCTGTTCCAGAGAGTATTTGCGGGGCTGTGGGAACACAACCAGAAACACCGTGCAGGAGGTCAGGTGAGCAGCAAGAGCCTGCTCAGTGCACTCCGTGCTCACCCTGGGACCTTCCAAATCCTACAGCCTGCTGAGAGAGAGGGTGGGCAGAGAGACCTCATTGACCTGTCCTTGTGTTGAGTTTGCAGGACCACTGTGTGTTGAGGTATGGAACATGGCTTGGGTCTCCCATGGCCCTGGTGTGGGCAAGAGTAGGGCACTGTCTGGAACAGCGCTGTGCAGGGAAAGAGCCCTCGGACCGCCTCACCTCTAGCTCCAGCCTCTGTTCAGCCCTGCTCTCTCCTCCTGTGTCGCTGGCTCCCTGTCAGAGCTCATGGCTAACTCCTTCTTTGACAGAGCCCTGTGGAACCGCATTTTCTCCATTGCGCTCTTTGTGGAGCATGTTCTCCTGGAGACTGAAAGCCAGATTCCCGAGCTGAGTCAGCTGGTAATCAAGCACGTCTTCTTACTAGACAAGGTGAGTGCTGGGCTTCAGTAAGGTCTGCCCGACTCTGAGCAGCATGGAGAGCTGAAACCTCCCTTGACAGTTTCCTCTGGTTGCAGCACTGTTTCCCTAAACCTTACGATTATTCAATAGATTATTCTTTTTTAATAATTTATTTTATGTACATTGGTGTTTCGCCTGAATATGTCTGTGTGAGGATGTCAGATATCCTGGAACTGGAGATACAGAGGTTTGTGAGCTGCCATATGGGTGCAAGGAATTGAACCGAAACCTGGTCCTCAGGAAGAGGAGCCAGTGCTATTAACTGCTGAGCCATCTTTCCAGCCTCCTTCTAGAGATTATTCTAAAGCAAAGGTTTGATTCCCCAAAACTAACATTTCTTTTAAAGGTTAGTAATATATACACAGCCAGTCATTACATTATTATTTACAAATCAAAATGTCTCATGATATGGAGGTAGGACCCTAAAAGAGAAATAGGGGAGTCAGGTGGTGGTGGTGCTTGCCTTTTTTATTTCAAGCACTGGGGAGGCAGAGGCAGGTGGAGCTATGTGAGTTCAAGGGCAACCTGGCCTACATAGTGAGTTCCAGGATAGTCAGAACTACATAAAGGAGTACTGTCTAAAAAAAATGAATAGGGAAAAACTCCGAAGTTGGGAATTTTGTGTTTTGGAAAGCAGCACAGTCAGAACTGGGCAGATGGTTCAGTAGAGGACCAGAGTTCAATCCCCGGAACCACACATAAAAGCCAGATGTGACTTGTACTTGTAATCCCAACATTGGGAAAATGGAGATCCCCGGGGACTCTCTGGATGGTCATGATTAGTACACTGTGTCTTTTAACAACGGGGGTGAGATGAGTGTGGTGATGGCCCCTGAGGTTGTCTGTCCTCCTGTCTCCACACACATGTGGACATGCACATGTGACAGCTGAGGTTGTCTGTCCTCCTGTCTCCACACACATGTGGACATGCACAGGTGACAGCTGAGGTTGTCTGTCCTCCTGTCTCCACACGCATGTGGACATGCACAGATGACAGCTGAGGTTGTCTGTCCTCCTGTCTACACACGCATGTGGACATGCACATGAAGAACACAGTCACAGAAACTAAGAAGACTCATGGAGAGCAGTTCCACCAAACCTGTTAATCCGAGTTATCTGAGTTTATACAGATAGAAAAATAAAATACTGTAATGATTTTTTTTTTGATTTTTAAAGGTATTTTAAATGTGAGATTGTTTTTTTGGTTGTTTTGTTTTGTTTTTTTGAATCATGGTCTCACTAGGTAGCTCTGGGTGTCTTAGAATTCACTATGAAGACCTGGCTGGCCTTGAACTCACCAAGATCTGCCTGCTTTTGCCTCCCAAGTGCTAGAATTAAAGGCAAACACCACCATGTCTGATCATACTTCATTTATATTTTACGTGCATGGCTTTTCTGTGTTTTGCCTGCATGCATGTCTGTTTATCATGTGTATGCCTAATACCCAAGGAAGCCAGAGAGAGTGTCAGGTCCTTGGAACTGGAAATACAGTGGTTGAGATTCAAACCACTGCTCTTGAACTTGCTAAAAGAAGCATCACAGGAGCCCAGTGTTGCTGGCGCACTATAGTCAGGACGGGACTGCATGTCATCAGTCACTGAGACCATGGTGTTGAGTCTCAGGCCCCCTCATTGCTCAGTATTGCCCTTCTCCCTCAGTGTCTTGAAGAGAACTCGGACCTCAAGACCCACAGGCCATTTGTGGCTGTAATGAAGATGCTTTGTGAATGCAAGGACAAAGTCAGCAAGACATTCAGCAGGTGAGCTGTGCAGGACAAGACTCCGAGAGCGAGCTCTTCTACACCTGCACTTGGGGTGGAAGTGCGCACTCCTTCCAGGCAGCTCTTCCGCTCTGCAACTGATTGTCTTCTTGGTTGTAGGTTTGGTATTCAGCCATGTCACATCTGCCTGGGAGACGCACAGGACCCTGTCTGTCTGCCTTGCGATCACATATGTTGTCTGCCCTGCATCAAAACCTGGCTCGTCCCGGGGCAAATGATATGCCCCTACTGCTTAACTGACTTGTCAGACCAGTTCTCACCAACTGTTTCCCGGGAATACAGGTAAGACACCCTTTCTCCTAAGCTTCCTTCCTCTCTTTTTCCTATGCGGTCTCTGGAGAAGCCAATCTTCCTTTGGTCAGCTTTCCCCGGGTCCAAGGGCTGGCTTCAGAGAACTCTCAGAAGCAAGCCTTCCTGGACATCTGCCTCAAAATTCCTTTCCCAAATAAGACAGGCACAAACATAGAGCCAGCAAACTCAGGGGAAATAAGCCAGAAAGTCATAAATAATATCCTCAAGAGAAAACCAAGCATGTAGTTGTGGCTCGGCATCTTTTAGTGGGGAGGGTTGGAGCAATGCTGGGGATGGAACCCAGAGACTCATGAAGGCTCAGCATGTGCCCGGCCTCTGACCCATACCCTAGCCCTCCTTGTATGTGTTCATGTGGGTGGGTGTCCATATGTGTGCAAATGAAAGTGAGCATGTGTGCACATAGAAACATCAGATTATCTTCTTGATCGCTCTCTACCTCGTCTTTTGGGACCAACACCTCCCTAACCTTCGACTCTGCTTCGCTGACCAGCCAGTGAGCTCTAGGACCCTCCTGCCACTCTCCTAGGAGCCCTACTGCTGAGATCAGAGGTGCAAGGACATCCTTCACCAGTGGCACCATCTGCCCAGATCCTCATCTGTCTCTTGTTATTCTCTGACCGAGGATGAAGGCAGATGTAGCCCAGATTTCTGGAGATGGACAAGCAGAGGCCTCAGCAGCCCAGACCCTGTTCCCCTCTCCTCCTCCTCCACACTCTAGGACACCCAGGGGTCCAAACACTTGCCGTCTTCCTAAAAGCAATATTGACACTGTTGCAGGCTGAAGACCATTCTGACCATTGTAATTCATATCATTTATTGATTCCTAACAAAAAAGCTAGCCTAGTTTTAAACCCAGCAATTAGAAGACTGATGTAGAAGAATGGCCATGAGTTCAAGGGCAAATAAACCTTAAGGCAAAATACTGTGCAACCTCACTCTGCCTGGAAGGGATGGGAACACACTCTCACAGACATCCCTGTCTGGAAGGGTTGGGAACACACTCTCACAGACATCCCTGTCTGGAAGGGTTGGGAACACACTCTCACAGACATCCCTGCCTGGAAGGGTTGGGAACACACTCTCACAGACATCCCTGTCTGCAAGGGTTGGGAACACATTCTCACCGACATCCCTGTCTGGAAAGGTTGGGAACACACTCCTATAAGTGATTCTTCACAATTCCCCCCACCCCCCCCCCGCCTAGCAAAGCCATCAAGAAGCATGCCCAGTTCAGGAACATGTGTAACAGCTTTTTCGTGGACCTGGTCTCCACCATGTGCTTCAAAGATGACACCCCTCCTCAGGAGAGCGTGATTGATAGCCTGTTGTCCTTGCTCTTCATTCAAGCGGAGCTGCTGAGAGACGCTTCCCAAAGTAAGTTGTCTGCTTCCCATAAATGTAAAACCCAGATTTCAGCTCAGCTGTGTACAGTGATGTGCACTACAGCGCCCTCTCTGGTTGCAGAGCATCGTGAACACACAAAGTCTCTGTCTCCATTTGACGATGTCGTCGACAAGACTCCTGTCATCCGCTCTGTGCTCCTAAAACTGCTTCTCAAGTACAGGTCAGTGGCCCTCATCTGAAGCTTTGATTCCCTTGGCCTTTTGTGACTGTGTCTTGGCTAATTACAGCTGGAAACTGTTATGGTCCGGAGAAGCTGCTTCTGTGTGAGCAAACCCAGCTCAATTGAAGGCTGTGTGCTTATAGTGAGCAGGGAACTGGAACTGAATCCAGCAGCCAAGGGACAACGCAGGCTTTTACATCTGTATATAAAGTACATGTGACCACACCCAAAGTGAATCAGTATCTTAAAGACTATTGGCTCAAGGAGTTCCCACAGTACCCACAGGCCATGGAAGGGCCCAGCAGCAAGTGATACTTATGAAGAAGCCATGGTGTGCTTCTGGCCCCAGCTCCTATAACCTAACTGTGGGACACGTGGCTTGCTGTCCCCCACTTCCTGTGCTCCACTGAATGTGGCTATGTACATAGGTCAGACGGAGTAGGATACATCCCTTCCTCTGTGCCAGATGTGCCGAGTCAGGGCTGCAGCTATCCAAGTGGCCACGTGGTCCCAAGCCCCAACTCTTTCTAGAATCCTATCAAGGCACTCCCAGCCTTTTGGGTACCTGCAGTGGCGTCCTTAAGGCTGCTGTAGACAGTCTGGGGTCATAGTCCTGGTTCTCCTCACCACTGAGCACACAGGGCTGTGGAAATACAAGTTTCATGCATTTGCTTTCCTACGCCATGACCCTTAAGGGTAAGAACCACTGTTCTGTGGGGCCAGAAGCGCTCATGGACCCCAGCGGCACAGTAGAACACAGTGGTCACCTTAGAGTCACGTGGAGTTACTCTGAGTTAGGAACCAGCTGCTTGTTTCAGGTTGGTGGAAGAGCAGCTTCAGGAGCACAGAGCTGGGCCCACGGGCATTTTCCTGAGAACAGAGTGATCCTGTCTCAGCTAAACACTATGATTTTGCTGCCAATAATACAGTTTAACCATTAGGTCAGAATTTAAATTTTAGACATTATGTATCCTCTACCACAAGCTGATCCACTTTCTGTGCAGATCCATGGTGATATTAATGACTCTATATTATGGAGTATTTTTTCCAGGGCATTCTACAATAAAAATGTACCAATAGTGCAAGAGTTTTCAAATGACCAGTGCTTGGTGTCACAAATCATGTGTACTGCCCCCCTCACCCAAAGACTCCAGGAATTAGGGATGCAGTTAGACAGAGTGCTTGTTTGGTGCATACTAGGTCTGGGGTTAGAGCTTACAGAGGGTGGGGGTATGGATATGCCCATAAACTGACATAAGCAGGAACCATGTGTCTCTTTCTACAGCTTCCATGAGGTGAAGGATTACATCCAGAACTACTTGACCCAGATAGAGAACAGAGCATTCCCAACAGAAGATAAAACAGAGCTGTACCTGCTCTTTATCAACTGCCTGGAGGTATGACGGCTGTCTGTAAATGGAGGTGTCTCTCCTGCCTGCTCCTTCCCAAATAACCTTTAAGAGGCTTATATTAATTATAAATATTTAGCCGATGGATCAGGCTCACTACTAACTAGCTCTTAAAGTTAAATTAACCCATTTCTATTAGTCTGTAATTGCCAGGCTTACCAGTACTCTGGCATCTTGCCCCTTCTCCTGTATCTCTGCTTGGATTTCCCACCTCACTCTATCCCGCTTGCCAACGGCCAAAGCAGCTTTCTTTACCAGGCAACGAGAGCAACACATATCCACAGCGTACAGAAAGACATCCCAAAGCAGCTGTCCCTGCGTTTCTTTTGAAAACTGTGACCCACGCAGTTCATACAGGGAAAGCATTTCTGAAAGCCCACAGGACGCCACTCTAGTCTGTACAACAGAGATGCGTCCTTCTGTGTGACTGCCCTCTACAGTGGGGTGCAGTCATGGGCTGCCTGATGGTCTGTCAGTACTTCCTATCCCTCAGGGGCCACTGTGGGGCGATGGCACTTAGTGACGTCCAAACCGTCTTCACTCTGTAAGCGACTCTGAAGTTTGCGCAGCTGAGCTCCCAGTGATGCATTTCCCAGACGGTGACACATGCACTGCTACTCACTACAAAGAACAAAAGCACCTCAGCCGGAGTGTAGCACAGAACTGGCCGTGGTTACCCTCAGCTCATCTCTATGGACACTTTCTACCATCCCCATATTAATTTCACCTTTCCCCTTGTACGTTTGCTTGCTCTCACCCATCTTGCTCTGACACAGACAGGAATGCTACTTTTCCACGATTCCCAAAAATGTGCACTGCTGCTCTCCATGCGACTGCCTTTCCCACGCTCTACACGGGGCTTTGCTGATGCAGACTGACGCCCTGCTCTCTGTATCCCTCATCCCTCAGGACTCCATCCATGAGAAGACAAGTGCAGGCTGTAGAAGTCACAAGCGGGACCTGAGAGAGGAAGGCCATTTCCTTAGGACATACTCCCCCGGAAGGCGAGGCCCAGAGCCTGCCAGCACAGCTTCGGTGGAGTACCTGCAGCAGGTGGCCAGAGTCCGCCTCTGCCTTGACCTGGCTGCTGACTTCCTCTCGGAGCTTCAGGGAGGCTCAGGCAAGAGATGCTCGACCTCAGAAGTTCGGGATCTATGGAAACCTGTTCTTAGGACATTGCTGTCCTCTTCCACAAACCCTGTCCTCTGTGTTCTTCCAGCAGGGGTTTGTAAAGAGCAGGCTCGGGGCCTCTGGCTGGCTTTCTGAAGTCCTCCCACTGTCCCTCACCTGCTCTCTCCCCAACCCCACAGAGCTGTCTGAAGATAAGCACTGCTTCCTGAAGCATGTTGAGCAGTTCTGCACCCGCGTCCAGAATGATTGGCACCGTGTGTACCTGGTGAGGAAACTCGCAAGCCAGCGTGGGATGGAATTCGTGCAGAGCTTCTCCACCCAGGGCCATCCATGCCAGTGGGTGTTTCCCAGGGGTGTCGTCGAACAGCAGGTGAGGAGCAGGGTCTTGGGCGTGAAGGGCAAGCTTCTCACAGCCCTGTTTGCAGCAGACTCTGGCTGGACTGTGCTGCTCACCTGAACCCTCCCCATCCAGATGGGAAATGGGCATTGCCTCTGCTTCAGCATGAGTTAAACCACCCTACAGCAGGGGATATTGGAGTGTGTGTGCGTGCGTGTGTATGTGTGCGTGTGTGCGTGTATGTATGTGTGTGTGTGCGTGTGTGTATGTGAAGTTCTGGTGTGTTCAGGTTTGATTTCTCACATAGCTGGATACAGAGAAGGTAAATGAATGTTTCTGCCCTGACAGAAAACTGTGTCCTTTCTCGCTCTGGCAGCTGGAAGAGAACAGGAAGGCAGAATTAAGAGCGATGACTGAAGTCATCTAAGGTCTCACTCTTGTGCCTTTCCTGGAGCACAGAAGTCAGTCCTCACTGTAAAATGGCACTAACAATCCTGGTCTTCTTATTTTTATTATCATCATATTCATTCCCACTGGGGCTTAGAAGTGACAAACTTTTTGTCACCTGAACTTGATGCAATGCTGGGAGTGGATAAAGCAAGCAGCTACAAAGTCCGCATAGGCCCCACCCAGACATCCAGGCTACAGAAGACTCAGATAACTCCAAAGATAGTCAGCAGGGGTCCCTCTTCAGCCACCTCCATGTTTCAGGGGAACATCTGGTGTTTTCGTCTTTCTAGAGTTCTTTGCAAAATACCTCTCATTATCCCATTGTGATTAACCCTCTGTACTTCTGGGATTGCAGAAGGACGACCCGAGCCAGATGGACCGGTACCTAGTACATGGTGACGAATACAAGGCTCTTCGTGATGCAGTGGGCAAAGCTGTGCTCCAGTGCAAGACCCTAGATATAGGGGCTGCTCTGACGGTAAGATGCGTCTGGACTTCTCTCTGGTACCCTGGACATTGGGGCTGCTCTGACGGTAAGATGCGTCTGGACTTCTCTCTGGTACCCTGGATATTAGGGCTGCACTGATGGTAAGATGCGTCTGGACTTCTCTCTGGTTCCAGGAGGGACTCCCTGGAGGCCTGCATCTTCCTGCACATACGTCAAACAATAGACTGTGCAACTGAGCAGCCCCTAGAGTGACACTGCACTAGCAATCAGATGTGCCTGCCTCCTGCCCTACAAGGGAAGCCTATGGCTAAAACGTGTGTAGTGACACTTGAGCTGGCCTGTCGGTACCGAGACTCTGGTGAGGAGCTGCTCCAGGCTCACTCAGGACTGAAAAAAGGCTGGCACTCCTCACAAAGTTCCTCTGTAGAGTCGTGGCTCACACATGCTCCTGACTGTTCTGAGGATGATGCCAGGGTTTTATTCCTACCTTCAAACTGTTCTCTCTCTGCCTGTGTGAGTCTCTGCTCACTCTGCCATTGTGTTGAGAAGGGAAATCAGACACTGTCTTTGCTTAGGAAACAGTCACCAAGGGGACAAATGCTAGCTGTCTAGCAATGTGCGTGAACCACGGAACCCCAGAGCTGTGGCCAGAAGATGCTCCTCCTTCCTCAGACATGTTCAGGGTCAAGGGCCTGAGAAGAGCTATGTAACCTCTAAATCTCACTTGAGGTCTTTGCCTTTGCAGGCCTGCGGAAGCCCCAAAGCCCAGCAGACGGCCTACTTACTGCTGGCCTTGTACAGAGAGGTGACTTCTTTGTACCATTCCCGCAACACCACCCTCCATCCAAAACCAGAGGTGAGCAGTCCAACACAGCAGGGCTTTGTGTCTGCAACCTCATCTGAGAGGGATTTCTGAATTAAAGTCACAAACTCAAATTAGGCTCATAATTCTCTATGATAGAGGTTTTCAACCTTACTAGATGGAAGACCTATTTTCACTTTAACCCAAAGGTTGCAGAATTACAACTAAAATTGAGTTCAAAACTATAAGATAACATGGAACTGTTTCTATGTGAGGTCTCTGCTCTGAGGAACTGCCCTTCAACTGTGATCGTTCATCCACATTTACCTTGATGTTTGCTATTAAAATGTGGATGATAAGGCACAAACCACGAAATTTCAGTGTTGTTCTGTGTTTTCTGCAGTACTTGGGATGGCACTGTGCATGCTGGGTCTGTGCAGACCACAGCATCTCAGCGGGTCTGTTTTTCTGTTTCTGTTTTTTGAGCCAAGGTCTGCTGTACATATGTAGCCCAGGCCATCCTCAAACGCATGAACCTCCTTCCTCTCCTTCCATGTCCAGGGACTACACATGTGCATTATCACACCCATGTACAATGTTGGGGCGTGTTGTTTCTTTGCTTTTTGATACAAGGTATCATGGAGTCTGAGCTAGTTTTAAACTTGAACTTCTGATTCTCCTACTTCTACCTCCCAAAGGCTCACACGTGTACACTGTGCCCAGCCCTACAATGTTGTTTTGAAACATGTTAATGTTAAAACATCTTCCTCATCAGCAATGCGAGGCTATGAAGGAATTCATTGAGGAAAGCAAGATCCTTTCCGCTCCTGACATTGGCTGCTTTGCCAAGTCGCTAGTGGATAATGCTCTGCCCCTGCTGCGGACCAGCTCTGCTCACAGCAGCCTGGAAGGAACAATGACAGAAATGGCCGTCCATGCTGCAATCATATTCTTGTGCGGACAAAACAGAGTCTTGGCGCCCCTGAGGAACTTGGCCTTCGATCCGGCCAACATGGCAGTAAGATCACTTCAGTTTTCCCTCTGTATCTTCAGGGCTTCGTCCCTGTGGACAGCAAACCTGTGGACTTGGGAACCGTCAAACCCATGTGTTTTATTTTAATCCATCTGCCCACAGTGGGGGCGGGAACTTGGCCTCCCTGTGCTGTCTCCCCGAGACTCCTGAGCATTGTAGTATTCAGATTCGGCTGAAATAAGTGATACAGTCTGGGTAGTCCAACTGTGGCGGTCTTCACACTGGAGAGGCCGAGAGCTCCAGAGCTGCTCAGTTCATGAGGCCTCTGTAGTCCCAACCTGACACTGAAGGCCCAGAGGATTCCTGGGGAGACACTGATGTCGTTTACAGATGGCAGCAGTAGCAACAGGCAGACGAACTCTTCAGTAACAGAAGCAGTAGATGAACTTGCCAGCACGATGGGAAGGGAAACAGGCAAAGAGCAAAGCTTTCCCAGGACCTCTCACATGGAAAGATGCCACTCACATTTCGTGTGGCTGTTCCCAGTTCAAATAACCTCATTATGAAAATCCCTCATTTGTATGCCCAGCGGTTTATCTCTTGGCTGATTCCAGATCCATCAGACTGAAGCCAAGATTAGCCACCATAGGCATCCCTAATAAATAGTTTTAGGCTGACAAATCAAGGCCTTCCTTGCTCTGGCCCATAGTTCTAAGGCCACATTGTCACTTATCCTGACCCGTCCTGATTTGGTCTTTCAGAATGCTTTCCTCCCAACAATGCCTGAAGACCTGCTGGTTCAAGCCAGGAGCTGGATGGGTCTGGAAGGTGTCCACTGGTACAGTAAGTGTTGGCAATGTGCTCCTCTGAGCACAGATGATCAGCCTGTGACTACACAGGCCTTGGGTTATGCTTGGGGTCCACAGTTGCTTTTGGTGACCTGCAGGTCAAAAGGGTTATACAGGATCTAAGATCTGCTTGCCACGTAGTCCTTACCCTCTTACATCTGAGTCCAGGCAAGGGGCCTTTTCATTGTACTTTCCAGAACATTTCATTTGGGAGAAGAAGGGACTTGAAACATTGTGAAACTCAGAGAAAGACAGCACAATACAGCAGTTTCTGACCCAAAGATAGCTCTTTTGATGTACAGAACTGGAGGGCAAGTCACGTGACAAAAGGCTTTGTGTGAATTTTGATGTTGCTTTGAATAAATAATCTTTTAAAGTATTTGTAACGTTGTGGCCAATAACAATAATAAATCCGAAGAAAAGAAAGGAGGAAAATACTACCCACCATACTGCCAAGTTAACTACATGTGAATCGGGAATCTAATTTCTCTTGGTTTCTAAAACTAAGGTCAGACATTTCTCACTACCACATGTATAATAGCACGGGGCACAGGTCAGACGCGGGCTTACAATACACTGGGTAGTTCAGTTCCTACAGACACTCTGAGGTCGTATTATCCTTGGTCAGGATCAGAAGGGCATAGTGGGCCCCAGTGGGTCATGTGGCCCCTTACTAGCTAATGTGTGTCCTATTCTTTTAACAGATTGTCCCAATGGCCATCCGTGCTCTGTAGGAGAGGTGAGTTTTGGTTTTTGGCTGGGTGGAAGCTCAAAATGTGCTCCCTCCAGGCTGAGAAGAGGGGAAAAGAATGAAACCTTGCCCTCTGGTGAACCACAGGCTTGCTCTGAGGACCACTCAGGGAATTCCAATAAGACTGACTGCTGAGGGCTGTTCTCCCATGGTCTTCATGCAGCACCGTGGGCAGGCAGGCTCCACTGGGGGCCTGCTCTATGATTTTCAGGACAGGCAGCAGCATGCTTGGTGTCTGTGCAGTAGATTCTAGTGCCAACACCTACGGGAAGTGCAACAAGCTACAATGTTTCCAGACGTTGTCTCAGGGTCATGGACCACAAAGGGCTGCTGGTTTGCAGTCAAGGATTCCTCAGACCACACAGCAGGGGTCAGGGAATGGGAAAGACATCCAAGAGTAGGTCCATGTAGAAGAAGGAATGTTATCGCCATCAGTGAAAATCCATGTCCACCCCAGGCTCTGTGCTTACTGAGTACCGGGGCTACCAGGTTAGGGTGACACACGCTTATTAAAGATGAGACATGGAGGTTAAAATCCAGAAGCAATTGCTCACCTTTTCTCAGATTCATGTACTTGCTTGTCTGTGAAATGTGGTAGAAAGAGGCTCTTTCCCAGGCTGCTCTGAGCTATGGAGTTCTACACTCTGGAGAGCTACGGCTGCTTTAGTGTGCTGTGGGCCATGTCTTGTAGAACATATGCACACCATCTAAGTTTTTTCTGGTTTTCCAAGACAGGGTTTTTCTGGCTTTCCTGAAACTCAATTTTGTAGACCAGGCTGGCCTTGAACTCAGAGAGATCTGTCTGCCTCTGCCTTTTAAGTGCTGGGATTAAAGGTGTGCACCACCACCACCCAGCTCCTTTTAACTCTTAAGGAGTTAATAAATATTAAGTTTGTAAATATTATGGTTGTATTTAAAAAAATTAAAAATAAGTCTTGCCTGGCAGTGGTGGTGCACACCTTTAATCCCAGCACTTGGGAGGGAGAGGCAGGGGGATCTCTGTGAGTTTAAGGCCAACCTGATCTACAGAACAAGTGCCAGGACAGGCAGTAAAGGGACACAGAGAAACCCTGTCTCAACAAAAACAAAACAAACAAACTAATAAATAAATAAAAATAAAAATCTCCCTTGGATATAAAAGATCATGCTGGAAGCAAGTAACAGCCTGTATGTATCCTGGTGTTAGACCCTGAAGCCCTATGAGAGTATACACGACCAGGAAAAGGAAAAAGAGCTGGGTATGAGAAAGCAAAATGTGCTCAGGGTTTCCAGCAGGTGGCAATCCATTTGGGATTCAAACTTAAGTCTACTTTTGATAAAAAGTCTGCATTTGCCCACGGTTAACATATTACATAGTGTCCACCTTGTCCCCATATCACACCCCCAATATATACACGCACAGATGAAGCAACCCCAGTGACCTCCTATGGCTGAGCAGGGTTGCTACACAGCGGCAGTCATGCATGAAACATTACTGTTCACTCTAGTGCGGCAAGCCAGTGGAGCAGAGCTTCTGTCCGGACTGCCGAGCTCTGATTGGAGGCCTCAATCATAATCCACTCCCGGGCTTCCATCCTATCAGGTACGTGAGCTGCTCCTCCTAGTAACTGGCCCTGGGCTTCAGGACTGTTCCTACTCTTTCTCCTAAACTGTCACTAACTTGTGACACTATCATACTTCTGGATCAATGTCATGCTCGCCACCAGGGCCAAGGTCCCTGTCATCAGGAAATCATAAGGTGCTGTCACTGGTCTTAAACACAGAGGGCCTGCCCACTAATACTTGCTAATACAGACATGCTCTGTGGGTCCTTGGGCTTACTCCTTGTAGAGGTTTGTGTCTGTAAGCAGATGTCCTGATTCAGGACAGTCGCTCCAAACAACTGGAACAGGATCTGCCTGTCTCAGCACACGCTGCCTGACTTACACTGGAAACTATCTTAGTTCTCTCTCATCTCCTTCCCACCCACCTGTAGTTTGGGGGTTTAGTTTGGCTTTTATTTTATATTGTTTAGTTTTGCTTTTAACATGGGATCTCATACTTGGCAGTCCTGGTACTTGCTACGTGGCCCAGGCCTGTCTCAGCCTCTTGAGTGCTAGGATTACAGGGAAATGCCACCACACCTGACTTGTTTTTGTTTTTCAAGATGAAGGACACATAATTGGACTTGTCCAATACTGCCATGCTCTGGTTGGGCGAGGGCTGAGTTTTAGGACACCCACACCACATTCTAAGACCCTTTATGAAAGTTTTCCCTTCTATAAGGGAGCACAGGAATTAAGGAGAATGACACCTTTCCCGTATGCTTGGCATCATCTAGATCGTCCACAGTGCCTGTCACAGTATGAGCATTGTAGAAAGACTTGTCCTAGTGCACTGTTAGGGAACTTGCACAAGAAATCAAAGCTGCCCTGGCTTTGGTTTGTAGTTGCTTGGCTTTGAAGGGACAGAGGGTCTGTTCCAGCAGACGTCACAGTCTAAATAGCAGTCTGCTCCCCGGCTTCTGACACAGTGCAGCTGGTCACACCCTTAGGATTGGTTGGTGGGCCTGATGCAGTCCGTATATTCTGGTCCATCTGTGTGAAAGCTTACAATACCCCAGCTGCTCATCTCCAAGACCTAGCAGAGTTCTCCACATGCAATATCTTTGCAACTGAGTGCACACACTGCATCTGCCACCTACTACACATGATGTGAAATGGTCTGCAGACCTCGGATCCCAGTTTACAACTAGAGAAATGAGAAGAACGTGGAAAATACAAACGTGGGCACAAAATGTCCGCACTCCAGCTGCCCAGAGATGACGCCTGCTTCTGTCCTGAGGCCTTCTCAGGGATCGGCAGCAGTGGCCATTTCCCGTACCCCTTTAAACTGAGTCCTTGGGGAGTCGGCCATCCAGAAGACAAGTCTGAAAAGAAAATGATGCAGAGGCAGGTGTCCAGGTTAGAAAAAGGACTTTCAATGTTGTTTCCTCGGAGCATGGAGCCCTATCTCCCAGTCCTGAGGGCCTGAGATGCCCCTGTAGCTAAGAAGAGCAGCCCCTTTCAATCTCTCCCTTGTCTCTTCTCTTCCTTTCCAGTATTAATGAGGACAGAACACAGACCGGCCACGTGCTGGGCGACCCACAGCCCAGTGGTGAAGCAGTGGCATGTGACCGAGGGCTGTCCCCAGTGGTCTTCATTCTCACCCAGCTACTCACTCACTTGGCTATGCTTGTGGGAGCCACTCAGAATCCCCAGGTACTTGTGATCAGCTGCTACACAGGGGAGGATCCTGCTGTTGTTTCCAGTCAGCCCTTTGCTCACCGAGGTCTGTGAAGTATGAGTGTGTTGTTGGTACCCAATCTGCCAGGTAAAAGAAACCTAACGTCTCCTAGCCTTCTCCACCACAGCATGGACTGGGATGAGTGCTTGTCAGATTATTTATTATCTATTTCTTTGCTTTTTCCCAGACACAGTCACTCTGTAGCCCTGGCTGTCCTAGAACTCACTCTGTAGACCAGGCTGGCCTCAAAATTACAGAGATCTGTCTATCTCTGCCTCCCAAGTGCTGGGATTATTAATGGCCTGCACAACCACTGCCCAGCAGAATTTTATTTTTTATTAATATTTTTTCACAGTGCTCCAGAGGTCATAGTTCTATTACTGAAGCCCAGTTTGTTTATTTGAACTGATACCAACAATTTTCTACATTTCTGAGACTAGAGGTCTACTGTACAGACATGTCAGCACAGATTCACTTTCCAAGTGCAGCATGAGGAAGCTACGGTCATCTGTGCTGCATCTCTCTCACTTAGCATTAGCCAAGAGGAGGGCAGTTCAAGGTTGAGGCCATCTACTCTCAGTCAACACCACAGGCTGCTTTACCTGTCTCTTCCACCTGTGCTGATACATCATGCAGAAGCCATGCTGGTGTGCTCCTCCTGGCCTCTCCTGAGCTCACCACCTCCTCTTACACGAAGTGTTCTGAACTTTTGTTTTGTTACTCACAGGCCCTGATCAGAATCATTAAGCCTCCGGTCCAGGACCCACAAGTCTTCCTGCAGCAGCACATCCAGAGAAACCTGGAACAGCTAAACAAGATGCTGGGCAGGAGTGCAGACGAGACCACACATGTGGTACACCACATCCTGCGCTGTTTGCTCCAGGAAGGGCACCCCACGTTTGGCCAGGGTAAGCAAAGGGGCAAAGGCTAAGCTGGGCTGAGGGGTCACTTCCCATGGCTCCTGCGCGAGTAAACTAAACTTGAGCTAAGCATGGTAACCTGGAACCCTAGTACTTGGGAAGCTGAGGCAGGAGGATTGTTGTGAATTCGAGACCAGTATGGGCTTCACAGTAAACTTCTTTAATAAACAGAGAGGGGATGGGAGAAAAAGCATGAACTCTTACTGGGGCAGAGAGGCTGCTCTGTTCCCCCATCCATCCACATACCTAACAAGAACCTCTGACCTCTGCTTCTCAGGACTGTTTACCGCAAGTAAAAACCCACTGTGTTGGAGACACGTGTCCTCCAAAGCAGGCGATGTGTGTCCAAGAGTCAGTCACTGTCCTTGCTTCTGCTCATTACTAAAAATTCCATGGCTGTGCGCTAGCCCCAGAGTTGACAGCGCACTGTTTCCATGTACACAGCGCACTCAAGACAAAGCAAGCCTCAAAGTCTACTAGGAAAGGCAGTAAATGTCACTGCAGATGGCAGTATTGGATTTTTTATTTTGTTTTGGTTTTATGTTTTGTTTTGATTTTTTTTTTCAGTTTTTCGAGACAGGGTTTCTCTGTAGCTTTGAAGCCTGTCCTAGAACTAGCTCTTATAGACCAGGCTGGCCTCATACTCACAGAGATCCCCTGTCTGTGGCTCCGGAGTGCTGGGATTAAAGGCATGCGCCAGCACACCTGACTCACTGTGCTACTTTTTTTTTTTTTTTGGTTTTTCGAGACAGGGTTTCTCTGTAGTTTTGGAGCCTGTCCTGGAACTTGCTATGTAGACTAGGCTGGCCTCGAATTCACAGAGATCCGCCCACCTCTGCCTCCCGAGTGCTGGGATTAAAGGCGTGCGCCACCACCGCCCGGCCTCACTGTGCTACTTTATAATAAGGCAGTGACAATAAAAAGTGCCACCTGCAAACAGAGCACTCATTCCTCTGGGCCTCCCTCCCAGTCAGTATTGCAGAGAATTTGTTCCATGGGTTTTAGTTGTCCTGAGATTTCACACAAATGACACAGTCCTAGAAGGCTCCACCACTCAGGATCTGCACCACCTTCATGGGTCCTGCCTGCTCTGCCTGCTCTGCTTGCCGGTCTGAGGGGTAGCAGCTGGAGTAGCTAACGGTGGCACTGGCCTCTGTCACTGTTCCTGGGCTTGTGATTTTTAGGTTCTGTCCTTAGTACTTTTGTTCAAATGGCTTTGTGGTGGCAGCAATCAGTCAGAGGACATGTCTGAGGTTGAAATGCTGTCACAAAGGTGGGAACAGCAGAGACTGCGTCCGGGACAGTTCACATCCTTAGGGAACTTAGGAAAGGGCTTACTTCCCCCACATAGGACTTTCTACTGGCGGTTACTTCATGCTTGCTGTATGCAGGCTGTTTTGGCTCTTGTTCTAGAGCAACCCACACGTTCTTATGTTATTTGTAGGTGTATTAAATTTTAATGCAGAGTGGTCAACCAAAGCATCCAGAAACAACTGGGAGAAGCATCTTGAAGCTCTAATTCTTCCTGAATTGGAGGTGAGCTGTGACGGTCACTCAGCACTTCTCTAGGATAGGGTAGGGGTCTCCCACATATCTGTCGAGCAATCTTTGCCCATCATCCCTGGGGAAGAGCTGCAGGATCCTCTACTAAGGTTCAAATTTCAGTGTCCTCATCCTCCAGCTTTTTATTGTCACTGTAGACAGCAGCATCTGAGGGTGGGGACCAGACATTCTATCCTGTAGAGACCGGCTGGGATGCACAGTAGTCGAGGACGAATGACCCTTCTGTCAGAGAGGAGCAATGCACAGCACAAATAAAGTGAGGAAAGAAAAGCAACAGGTGTGGTCCTCTTCGTCCTCTGTGCACAGGGAGGGAACCCCTACAACAGGTACTGTTGGATTACAGCAGAAACCAGCAATGGGACAGGCAAGACAAGGAGGGCAGCCACAGTGAGTTACTAGGTGTCCCAGCCTGTGTGCGGCAGTGCCTCAGTTGGAAAATTCTGTGCCATTTTCTTCACCCAGCATCTTGACCAAACCTTGGCAGCTGTAAATGCTCTTATCAGCCAAGATGAGCGCATCAGCTCCAACCCCGTGGCCAAAATCATATACAGGGACCCAGCAACCTTCCTGCCTCACTTGCCCCAAAAGAGTGTGGTTCACTGTTCGAAGATTTGGAGCTGCAGGAAGAAGATCACAGTGGAGTACCTGCGGCATATTGTGGAACAGAAAAACGGCAAAGAAACAGTGCCTGTCCTCTGGCGCTTCCTCCGGAAGGTACATAAGACGCCCAGGTGACCTAGCGTTTTCTGTGCAAATGATTCCCAGGAACGAACAAGCCCTGAACCTTTGTTCAGAATAGTGGTTCCTAGGGTGGAGCTCTGAACAGAACATAGACAGCAGGAGACTCAAGGAGAGAGGGAAGTCTTCAGCCCTGGCTTGCAGTCTCAGGCAGTCTGAAGCAGAGTCACATGTAAAATACATAACAAGTTGGTCAGTGGTCACCTGAAGAGAACTTGAAAGCCAGGAGACTACTTGACCACTCAGCAACAACACTGAAGGTACAGGTCTTGAGCCAGTTCTCCTCCTCGTAGCTTGGGGCAGGTGACCATCTGCAGAGCCTGCTGACTGCAAATATTATTAGTATGTAAAACCTTCCTCCCAACCAGTAGACCTTCTAGGCACAGACTGAAGTGGGAATGTGGGCTGGAAGCAGGGTGAAGAGCTATGAGATGCAATAATCCTGTCTAAGACCCAGAAACACTTGCAGTTCCTGTACCCACTGGGGTCCTCCAGCACAGTGGTCTTTTTCTTTCCCTGAAGACCAGTGTTTGCAGCCAGCAAGTGATTCAGACACTTCTGGTGTTCACAGAAGAAATGTCCTCATGTCAACGCTGTGACTTCTCTTGGGTAGTTTTCTTTGGCTGAGGAAGCTAAGGTTCGAGGCTTTGGAACAATAGCCAGTACTAACTTTCTCTTCTCTTTATAATTTAATAATGATAACTATTAAACATAATATACACAGGTAAAGGGGCCTGTGCGACATTTCTATAGATGCACACAACACACTGCTGATGCCCCCTTCTTTGCCAACCTTTCTACCTCTCTCCTCCATCTGCTGCTCCACAGATGGGCTGAGAAAGCGGTCACCTGATCAAATCCCTGTCTTTCTGTCCACATGGAGGGCTCTGAGGTGGTCCCTGGAGATCAGTGGAGTAGAGCAGTGATTGCCATCCTTCCTCCAAGTCAATTTCCCTTCGCCCGTACATATGAGTGTCTGGTGCTTATCTTTCTGTATCTGACTTATTTCATTTAATAAAGTGACCTCCTGGGGTAGGAGAGATGAATCAGTCATTGAGAACACGGGTTGCTCTTCCACAAGATCTGAGTTCAATTCCCAGCACCCATATGGCGGCTCACAACCATCTATAGTGGTATGTGACAACATCTACTGGCGTGCAGACAGCCATGCACAGAGCGCTCATGTACATAACATACATAAATCTTAAAGACAAATAAATGTAAAGTGACCTCTAAGCCAACTGTATCCATTTTTGTGCTGATGGCAGGACTGTATCCATCCTATGCTCGGAGGCTGCGTGTCCACCTCTGAGACATACACCACACATTCTCTGCCCATTCGTCTGCTGACAGGCATCTAGGCTGAGGCTGTCTTAGCTGTTGTGTGTGCTCATGTGACCTCATTTCTGTGAGTGCAGAACCAGAAGAAAGGATGGACTGTGTGGTGATTAATGTTTAATTTTTGAGGATGCAATGCTAATCCCTTTTCTGCACATCCTGGCCAGCACCTGTCCCTTGCTGTTTTCTCACTCACCTGCTGACTGGTGAGATGGTTTTCCATCTGACTGGTGCATTTGGATTCCTGTCCAGAAACCACTCCTTACCCAGCATGTTTCCCTGTTTCTTCTGGAAGTTTTGGGTCCTACAGTTAGGTATTTCATCTATCCTGGGTTGATGTTTTACTGGATGAGACAGGATGCAGTCTTCAAGGCAGTTCGGTCCCGTTGGATCTTGGCACATAGGTTTGGCTCTGGGTGGGCTGTGTGTAGAACAGTGTAACCCTGCAATCCATTTGTGGGTTCATAGTGAAAGAATGGGGTGGCCCTTACCTGTATTTAAATTCTAAGGTGCATCCCTATGTAAGATGAAACACTGACCAGATTGGATCAGCAGCACCAATCCCCCACAAAGAATATGTGTCTGACAGCATTTCTTAGATTAATCAGAGGCATCACTATTACCCATCTTCCTTTCTGCAGGAAGCAGAACTGAGGCTGGTGAAATTCTTGCCTGAGATATTGGCCTTGCAGAGAGATCTAGTGAAACGATTCCAGAACGTTTCAGAAGCAGAGCACAGTTCCATCCGAGGTTTTATTGGCAGTCACCGATCAGGTATGTCTCTGCCCAAGCTCTAAGAAGAAATCAGGACCCTCTGTTTACAGAGGAAGGGACGAGGGCTCTGTTACAGGGGCCATGTGTCTTGAGCTTTCAGCATGAGGTGAGGAGACACTAATTCCAGCCAGCTCGGCTGCAGCAGGACAGCACAGAGTTGGTTCTATCCAGAGATCAGAACTTGTACTGTGTGGATCAGAACTAGGCTGTACTGTTGTCATGGTTCTCACCAAATGCTTTACTCAACAGATGGGCTGAGAAAGCTGTACCGTGATCGGATCACTGTCTTCCTGTCCACCTGGAACGCACTGAGGCGGTCACTGGAGACCAATGGTGAGTGTCCTCCTCCCCCAGCAGAGTGTCACAGGATGTGCTGCGCACACTGCTCTGCATGGAGCTCTGCCTGTTACGCCAGCACCACGCAAGCTCTCTAGGTGTCTCCATTTGGAGCCTGTCTTAGTTGGAGTGACAATTGCTGTGATGAAACAGGATGACCAAAAGCAAGTTGAGGCAAAAAGGGTTCGTGTGGTTTATCTCTTCCTCAGCACTGCTCATCATCAAAGGAAGTCAGGACAGGAACTTCAGAGACAGAGCTGATGCAGAGGCCATGGAGGGCTGCTGCTTTACTGACCTGCTCCCCACAGCTTCCTTGGCCTTCTTTCTTGTTCAATCCAGGACAACCATCCCAAACATGGCAGCACCCACAATAGGCTGGGCTCTCCTCCATCCATCACTAATTAAGAAAATGACCTACAGCTGGATCTTATGCAGGCATTTTCTTAATCGAGGCTCCCTCTGGGAATCCAGCTGGTGACAAGTTGACATAAGACTAGCCAGTACAGGATCTGGGAAGTATGATAGCATTAGAGCCTCCCTCTTCTTGAATCCAAAAACCGGGTTTCAGGAGAACTGGAATCACTGAAAACTTGCCAGCACATCTGGTAGAGGCAAGACCTTAATACCAGGTTCTTAATACCAGCAGTGTGTCAGCTGGTGGGACTGTATCTGTGAGCCTCTTTCCCTCACCTTGATCACACAGCATGGAGCAAGCCCTATCTGGCTGCTAAGGAATAACCCTGTCATTTCCAGGTGAGATCAAGCTACCAAAAGATTACTGCAGCTCCGACTTGGATCTGGATGTTGAATTTGAGGTCATCCTTCCACGGCGACGGGGCCTGGGCCTCTGTGCAACTGCCTTGGTCAGCTACTTGATTAGCCTGCACAATCAAATGATCATCACGGTGCAGAAGTTCTCCATGGAAAACAGCAGGTGTGTGCCCAAGTCAGCAGAACTTGGTGCTTGTCCAGCCCTAGGCTTCTGAGCCCCTGCCAACTTCTGCTCTTCAATGGCAGACCCTCCCTTAGCCGCTGTCTCCAGAGTCCTGTGCAGACATACAGCTTTCCCCTGCTCAGTTCACAGAGCACGAGGCAGGGGTGTCTGCATGTGTCTGCTTTTGATATCAATCATGTGTCTTGTGTCCCTCAGCTATTCTGTAGACACCTCTGAGGTTACTGACCTGCATGTCATCCACTACGACGTGGAACGGGACCTGATTCCACTGATCGTCTCCAACTGCCAGTATCAAGTGCAGCAAGGTGGAGAAACCTCACAAGAGTTTGACCTGGAGAAGATCCAGCGGCAGATCAGCAGCCGCTTCCTCCAGGGCAAGCCCAGGCTGACCCTGCAGGTAGGCTGAGCCTCTGCTAGTTATATGCTTGGTGTCTGTCATGAGTAAGGGACCCTTATTCATGTTTTGAGGGACACCACAGTGCACTATGCCAGCCACAGTCTCATCTGCTTCATCTCCTTGCCACCAAAGCATGCATGGTCACAGCTCCATCAGCCTCCCCCTGTGGTGATCTCAAGGCCTTTGGTACCACCCTCTGAAACTCAGTCTCCCAAAGGCATCCTCTGGTCTCAGTGGACTTAGCCTTTAGTTTTTCTGACATAATTAAGGACATTACCAAAGAACTCTGCCACTGTTGCACTGGTCCTCAGCACTCTGTGCCCGGGTACCAGTGTGCCTTCTGTGTGTCCTGATCCATTAACTGCCATCGCCTGTCATTTTAGCCATCTCTCCTGGCTCCCTGGATCCTCTCTGTATTTGATGCCCAGCATGGCATCCTACTGCCTCCCTTCACCTGGCACAGAAGGCCCTATGGCCTGGCTCCAGCTCAGATTTCCAGTTACCTTAGCTCAATTAATTGCCTGCCCTCAGACACAGGATTCCTGCCACCAAGGAACACAGTGGCAGAGCCACATCTCTGTTCCTGATCTGGAGAGCTGGTGATCCAGTCTGGTCACATACATTACTCTTGTGTGTTTATCCGCGTCCATAGACATCCATTAGTTTACCGTGGAGTCTACAGTTAGGCTGTGACTTGGAGCCCAGAGTGTTTCTGATTCACTCTGACAGCTGTGCTGTCCAGAAGAGTGACCTCCTTGTCCAAGCTCTAGACTTAACAGTTACTGAAGGGCTGGTAAATGGGCTGTCCTCCTGCACATGGTCCTCTGGGGACCCGTGCATACTCAGTGTCGCGCAGCATCTATGTGGCAGTATCCCTGAGGCCACTGCAGCAAGGCTGGCACCAGCTGTGTCGCTGCTTCCAAAGACAGCGTCTTCAGCAGACTTCCTGCAGCAATGCCGCCTTTCCCAGAAACACCCTGAGTAGCGGGGTCCCGCTGCTGAGGTACTGGGGGACCACTGTGGATTTCACCTCCAAGAACCTCTCTCTTCCAATTTAGGGAATACCCACCCTGGTGTACAGACATGACTGGAACTACGAGCATCTCTTCACGACCATCAAGAACAAAACGGCACAGGTGCTCTTGACAGCCCTTGTCCTTCTCTGGGAGGCTCTATCCACCCCAGATAGCTCCAGCCTCATCCTGTGTCCACTGTGAGCACTAGCGGCTCAGTGTCTTTTGAAGAACCCCAGGACTCCTGTAAGCTGGGCTTACTATACAGGAAGCAGGGCAGCAGTTCACCAAGCTTTTCTGTTCCGTTTACACAGTCATCATGAGGAGCAGATTTCTAGTAACATATCACAGCTGTGTGCGCTGAGGCTAAACAGCCAGAAAACTTAAATGTGTCCCTGCTCATTCCTAGCAAGTCTGAGAGGAAGCTGAATGGCTGTGTCCCCTCATAGGATTGTTTCTGTCTTGTTGATTTTGTTTGTTTTTTGAGGTGGGGTTTCTTTGTACAGGCTTAGCTGTGCTGGAACTAGCTCTGTAGACCAGGCTAGCCTCAAATTCACAGAGATTCATCTGCCTCCTCAGTGTTGGGATTAAAGGTGTGTGCTAGCACCGCCTGGCTATAAGCTTTGTCTGAGGTTCAGTGAGTTTGTCTCCATGACTGTGGAGTCTGTAGTGCTGCCTGCACTTAGTGTGCTTTCTACTCAGCTGTCCCAGCTGTACCTTGACCTGTGACAAAGGTATACTCTTCCCTGTTGGTGAGAAACAAGATGCCAACCACAACCCTAACCTTGCGTTTTGTTCCCCAGAGCCCACTCACCAGCTCAGCCATCAGTGCCATCAGAGGACAGCTGCAGTCCTACAGCGATGCCTGTGAAGCCCTGTCTGTCGTAGAAGTCACCCTGGGTTTCCTGAGCACAGCTGGTGGGGATCCTGGCATGGACCTGAATGTGTACATTCAAGATGTCCTACAGATGGGCGATCAGACAGCGCTGATCTTAAAGGTAAGCACCAGTGCTGAGCCTGCAGGAATATCCCAGGAATCCCAGTACCCTGGAGGGTGAAGCAGGAAGATTGCCAGTTCCAGGTCAGCCTGGGCTACAGACTGAGTTCCAAGTCATAGTATGCAACTAAGCAAGACCTCAAAGCAGAGAGGGGAAGTCCTATTGGAAGGAGTTGCATGGGAAATCACATGACCCTCCCAGAAGCTCCAGATTCCTACCTAATTCCACCATGCATCCATGTCAGAACCCCAGAAAGGGGAACATCAGAGCGTTCCTCACACAACCAGTCCAGCATGCACACAGCACACCCGAGAAGGAGACTGACCATCTAGGCTGTCACCATCTGTGAGCAGTGCAGATCTGCACAATGTGTGATGTCACAACTCCCTGCGGCAGAACTTGGGGGCTGTGAGGGATGGGTCAGCTCCTTTGTGGATGTGACCGTCTCATGACAAGGGAAACAGAATGAGCTCAAGACAGAAGTGGGGGGACATGCCTATTGTGTGCACTTAGACTCCTTAGTGCACAGGGGTGACACATTGGGGCTTTGGCCTTCCACCGAGGTTCTGCTTTGCTTTCAGGCCTTAAACAGATGTCAGCTGAGACACGTCATTGCCCTCTGGCAGCTCCTATCTGCACATAAGTCAGAACAGCGCCTTCGAATGAACAAAGTGAGTCCCACCTCTGCTTTCTGCTGTGGAGGGAGCAGCGAGCACCCGGGTCTTCCCAGGTCTTACTGTACGGCTTGTTGATCCTTCAGGAGCCGTTTCGGGAAATTGATGTCAAGTACAAAGAGGACCTCAGTCCGCAGCACAGAAGGCTCCTCAGCACATTCCTGAATGAGGCAGGCTTGGACATCTTCCTCCTGGAGCTCCACGAGATGATCGTGCTGAAACTCAGGGGCCCCCAGGCTGAGAGCGGCTTCAACCCCAATTGGAGGTAATGGCCTTGTACAGCTGCTGGCAGAATGCCCTGCTGTCCAGTGGCTTCCCCTAGACTTGAAGATACTCCCAACTTATCCAAGACCCTTTTCCTGATAATTTTCCATGATTTGCTATTTTCTACCTTTGGTTTTCAGATTTTTAAGACAGGATTTCTCTGGGTAGCTCTGGGTGTCCTAGAATGCTAGAGTTCTATGGACCAGGCTAGCCCCAAACTCAGAGATCCATGTGCCTCTGCCTACACAGAGCTGGGATTGGAGTGTGTGTCCCCCCATCCAGGCATCCTTGGTTTTAATTTCTTGCGTTCTCTCTTTGGTTTTAGTCCCTTGTGATTAAAACAAAGCAGGAGGTTCCTGAAATGCCAAGCAGGTTTGCTTGTTGCACACGCATGGGGACTTGTGTTTAGATCCCTGGAACCCGTATTAAAATCTGGGTGTGGCTGCCTATGCCTGCAGCTCCAGCACTGGGGATGTGGGAGGGGAAGACAGGAGGACCCTGGGAACTTGCTGGCCAGCTGGAAAGAAAGTAAGTTCCAGGCGCAGTAAGAGACCCTGTCTCAAGAAATAGGGGGGAAGTGAGAAAGTAAGACACACAATGCCGTCCTCTGACCACTGAACACACATGCACAGACATGTACACACATGTACATACCACACAGACAAAGGCAGGCAAACAGGAAGGAAGGCTGAGTTGTAGCTCATCGGTGGAATGTTTGCCTAGGATGCACAGAGCCCTGGGTTCATCCCTCAGTGCTACAGAGATGGGGCATGGTAACACACACCTACAATCCTGGCACTCGGGAGTTAGAAGCAGAAAAATCAGAAGTTCAAGGTCATCGTCAGCTACACAGCAAGTTTGGGGCCAATGTGAACCACATGGAAACGACAAACTCATATATTCCCCTATGTCAAGTACTCTTATTATGTCACACAAATATTCACTCTAGAGTTGGTAAAAAGCCAGACCAGTGTGTACAGGCTACAGAACACACATCTCTCCCAAGCATGTCAATACATGGGTCCAACACCAGTGTCTCCTCTTATCTGACACCCTGATCTGGAGACATACAGTGGCTGGGCACATTTTACACTCATCATCCATTTGTGAATGACGCCCTTGATCGTTTTTGCTTAACTGGGGACTGTTTATCTCTATTAAATTTTTATTGTATGTATATGCTGTTTTGCCTGCATACGAGCCTTTTGCATGACTTTAATGCCTGATTCCCTGGGGAGGTCAGAGGATTCTGATCCCCTGGAACTGGAATTACAGAGATGTTACAAACTCTCTCTTATTCCTTGCTTTCACAGCCTCAGGGACACGCTAGTGAGTTACATGGAGACTAAAGACAGCGATGTCCTTCCAGAAGTGGAATCCCAGTTCCCAGAGGAGATCCTCATGTCCAGCTGCATCTCAGTGTGGAAAGTGGCTGCCACACGAAAACAGGACCGTCAAGCGAGGTAGAGCAGCTCAGCCTTCAAACCTGGCTGGAGAGGAAGGTCCTCCCCACGTCTCTTCATAGCTCCCAACACAGGCTGTGCCTCTGCGTGAAGAAAATTAGGGGCACCACACTGGATTCCAGGCTTACACACACCATACAAGCT
Source organism: Microtus pennsylvanicus (assembly GCF_037038515.1). Taxonomy (NCBI): domain Eukaryota; kingdom Metazoa; phylum Chordata; class Mammalia; order Rodentia; family Cricetidae; genus Microtus; species Microtus pennsylvanicus. Next base: position 2,740,486 of record NC_134589.1, read on the forward strand.
GACAGCTTTAGAGAGACATGCTGTTTCTGGAACACGTGCCTATCCCAAAACTTCCTCATGTATGATGATAAGAAATTGCCCATCAACTGCCTTTTGTACATTCCAGAAGAAACTGAAGAGGACCACAGTCAGGTCATAATCAATACTGACCCTCTGAAGACTGCCGGCTCTTCCCTCATAGTTCATGGCCAACACTTAACTTCACAGAGAGAAAAAGCACAGGAGCAGTCATTTTTTCCTATTCTATGTGTACAAAAAAGAATTTATTCTTTCTGCACATGTATAAGAATAAATGTACATGTGCAATATATACAGAAAGAAAACATTTATTCTTCTTTCTGTACATTTATTCTTCCTTCAAGTCCCTTAAGTTTTAAGTGCTACACTCATATTTCTTGGTTTCTAAGATGTATGAAAATTGCCACACTAGCACAAGGAAATCCAAGGTGCTTGTACAAGCTGTAAGGCCACATGAACAAGAGCTAACGCTGACCCCACCATGAGCCACTGCCAAATTGCAAAGGGACAAAGTCAAACACTCACTGAGAACACTGGACTGGGGCAAAGGATGCTGAATGAACTGGAGAGCAGGGACGATGGTGGCTGCTGGAGTACTTGCCTCCCATACACACTGTCCTGGGTTCTCTCCCCAGCACTGTAAATGGGAAAGGGGACGAGGGAAAATGTTTTTACAAGCCTTGGTCAGAGGTATCTGGGGGCTGGGACTACGGGTCGGTGCTGGAGCCCTTTTCTACCAAACATGGTGCCCCGGAGTTCAATTGCTAGCAAGGTTGAAAAGAAAGCTATTCGCGAGATATTGTGGAGAGTTACTGACTGTGGAGCTTTCCAGTAAGCATTCAACATGACCTTCGCTTCCCTGAGCACAAACCAGTTAAAGAGAAGGCGGGAAAAGAGCCCACCCTGACCTCATGCTGTCTTTCTCACTGGACGTGATGCCTCTTTGTGTCACAATCTGCTCTGCTTCCCCTGATCCCTCTGGACCAATCCTATTCCTGGCACGCACCACATAAGAACAGCCGGTGTTCACAGCTGGAGGTCATTCCTTTCACAGAGACAGTAACTTGAACTCGAGGGCCCATGTGCTTTGAACTGCAGAAATACAGACTGGTGGTCAGGAGCACATCCCTGGGCACAGACCACCATCAAAGGTGAATCTGGACCACACCCTGTCCTGAACAGACCTGCAGTAACTCATTTCAGACTGTGTTCACAGGGACAGTGATAATCTTACTCCAAACTATGAAGTGCACCTGTCCCCAGATGTCTGCATTCCAAGTTTCTTGCTGAATAGATGTTTCAGGGTACAGGGCTCATTGAACTTCCTAACTTGGTCTTGGATCCCGCTGATACCTCAGATTGGGGTTTAACTCGCCCTGGCCATCAGAGGGCAGCTGAGCCCCACACTGTTTCTTGCTGTGAAGGCCTTTTTTGCCTTTGACCTAGCTAGACATTTTTTGTCTAGAAGAATTTTAATTAAGATGTTTCATTTTGTATGCTATGCTTTAAAGCCTTAACTGTCTATGTACTGTCTGTGTGCAAAATACACAGATAGCCTGGCAAAAGTGAACTGTTCTATTTTTGTCAGACCCATTTTAATAAACTTGAGCTTTACTGCTGAGAGTCCTTCTTGTGCCGGGAAGATGGCTCAGTGAGGAGGACACTGGCTGCCAAGCCTGATGACTCCAGGTGGGACCCTTGTCAGAGAAGGAAGGAACTGGCTAACTTCGGGTTGTACACACACACACACACACACTAATGAATTTTTGAATGTTTCAATTCCTGATGGCAGAGTTTACATCTACAGCACACAGACCTTGGCCTGGTTTTTCGAAATGGTTTTGGGTTTCTGTGAATTTCCCCTGCTGTAGTATCCAGTAGGGCTCAGAACAGAAAACCTACAGTCTAGGACATGGGGTGATACTTTTTTCCTCAGAGTAAAAGGACTGCAGGACTCCAGTTTATGGCAGAGAGCGCACTGCTGTACTGGCCTCAGAGCATTCTGCTAGAGGAAACCTCACTGGACAGCTACCAGAAATGGAGATGAGCCCTGACTTCAATGAATCGGGCTTTGGATGAGGAAGACCCATCAGGAATAGCAAATCTGGACAGGAAAAGACAAGCAGGAGTTCAGATTCTATACCTTTCCTCAGCCATGCTAAGATTTGCCATTTGTTAACTGAAATAGCCATGAGCTACTTCAGCTAAGAGAAAATTCCAGTGTTCTCACCTTGAAGAGGACTCGAGTGACCCAAGTCTGGGTGTCCCCAGCCCACCAGTGGATGAGTAGCAACACTGTAAATGGAGACTAGTCGTTGGTTTCCCAGCTGCCCAGACCAAATAAATACACAGAAACTATATCAATTACAACAGTGCTTGGCCAATGGTTCAAGTGTATTCCTAGCTAGCTAATTAATATCCTAGCCATTTAGTCTTAATTCCTAGCTAGTTAATCTTAAATCAACCCGTTTCCATTCAGCTATGTATTGCCATGATGGCCTACCAGTAAGGTTCAAGCATCCTTCTACTTAGGCTGCTACCTGGCATCTCTTTGACTCTGCCTACTTTCTCTCTATATATATCTCTTAAGATTTCCCATCTGACTTTACTCTGCTAAGCTATTGGCTGAAACAGCTTTATTCATTAGCTAATAAAAGCAACACATATACAGAAACATCCTGAATCAGAACATCTCTCATGTGGCCCTGGACAGACGTGAGCAAATATCTATTCACCCCAGAAGAGACACTGAGAAAAGACCACAGTAATTACTGCAACATGTCTACCTTAGGGACAGACACATGGGTGCATCACTGAAATACTCAGCCGGGCTTGAGTAACAAGGTATCAAAGCCCTGCACCCCAAGGCTCACAGTTGTCTCTACAAGTGTCTGCTCCCCCAGCAATTGGAGCAAATTATAACCTTGGGGCAAGTCTATAAGCCTTGGGACTCTGTGTGCTTTAAGAGCCCAGTGGGTTTCCCCTGAGCCCCCAGTGCCCTTCAGGAGCCAGTGTTCAGTTAGGAGGGAACAGCTCCACAACAGGTGGATAAAGTGTTGAAGGTCAGGCTGCAGAAGCAGCTGCGCCCAGAGGGGTGCTTGCTCAGTGGGCAGGAGACCCAAGGCCCTGGTTCTATACCAAGCAGGCAGAGAATAACATGTGTATAGCATTCTGCACTTTCTGCTCCCTCAGCTTGCTAAGTCAACCTGGGGCGAGCATTCAGGATCCACACACAACTAGAAAAGGAGCACGAGGCGCTGCACAGCACACTAGTGTTTCATCTGGGCTACAATGGGGGGGGGGGCGGAGCGCAGCCTCTACAGCGGAGTGGGGGACGGGGCGCAGTCCCTACAGTGGAGTGGGGGACGGGGCGCAGTCCCTACAGCGGAGTGGGGGACGGGGCGCAGCCCCTACAGTGGTCCCCTGCTCGGGCTGCTCCTGCTGGGCTTCCTTCCCAGGCAGAGGGACCCAGATCAGTGTTCCTTTCAGTCAGCACCTCAGCCACGACTTCCGCAGAACCCACAGCTGCTGCCCCATCTCCCCTGGCAAGGGTGGCTCCCAAACACCAAATGCTTTCCCCGGCCACTCTAACAAAGCCAGGCTGGCGTACTGGGTACCGGTGCTGGCCCTCCGGCCTGCCACTTGACCTCTCCACCCTGCAGCTTCCGCCTCTGCAAAACGCCTTCTGTTCTGTGGGAAGAGAAGACAGAGCGGGTAAATAAAGCACAGTGCCTGCACTCAGTGAGTCTGGAGGAACCGGGCTTTCTCTCCCCTGGAAACAGCTAACTTTCAAGGTCCTGCCAGTTGTGTTAGAGGAAGCCTTTCCCCAATCACAGACTCAAGTTTGGTCTAACCTCGTCTTTTCTATTTCCCTCGTGAAAGGTATCTTCAGACTACACGACTTAGGTGTACACGTCTGAACTCCCCTGGTGACGGGCAGCCCATGTCACCCCAACCTCAGCTGCTGCCTCACACGCCACCGCACTCCTACCCTGGGACATTTGTGCCTGTTGTTCCCCCTGCCTGCCACACTCGATCCCTCTCCTTTGATGAATTCTGGTCCTCTCACCCCCCACTACCCTCTCTCATCCCTTCCTCCCCAACTGAAACCCGTCTCCCCAACAAGTCTTCTACTTGCCCATGTCTTTTGTGTGTGGCTGCTTGCATGAGAGGGGGTGGGAGGTTATTTACTGAATCACGGGCAACTTAACAGTGGCCATGCCACTGAAGAAAATGACAATCCATGCCCGAGTCCACGGAGGAGTGGGGCAACCTTCAGGTCCCCTAAGTATCACTTCACACAGGCCACCCCACCTCCCGTTCAAAGTCTTCCCGAGTGTATTTACTATTTTCCCGCACACCAGCACAGCACAGTGGCAATACCTTCCCAACTTCTTGTTCCCAGCTTATCGCCAGCATCTACCACAACGCAGAAAGAGCAATGAGGAAGCACTGATCTAAGAAATAAAACAGGGACCGTCTATATCCAAAGGAAGGGCCTTAGATTTGCTCAGGTTCACCAGACCATAACTAAGCACGAAGTCCCAAGCCCAGCCCTTCCAGGTGGCGCCTGCTTACATAGGCTCTTTAACTTGTCTTAAGGGAAACTAACAAAACTGCAGTCCAGAGCCGGAGAGATGATTCAGGAACTAAAGTGTGCACTGCTGTTTCACAGGACCCAAGTTCAAGTCCTAGCACCCATGCCAGGAGGCTCAGTCTCCTGTGACTCCAGCTCCAGGGTTCTAGCTCCTTTGGACTCCGCAGGCACCTGCACTCATGGCAGACTTCCACAAATAAAAATTAATCTGTAGGGGCTGGAGAGATGGCTCAGTGGTTAAGAGCATTGCCTGCTCTTCCAAAGGTCCTGAGTTCAATTCCCAGCAACCACATGGTGGCTCACAACCATCTGTAATAAGGTCTGATACCTTCTTCTGGCCTGCAGGCATACACACAGATAGAATATTGTATACATAACAAATAAATAAATAAATATTAAAAAAAATTAATCTGTAAAAATCTCCAGTCTGCTGAGCTCATATCATGAAAAGGGAGGGACACACATTACATACGGTTCCGTGTCCTGAACCAACAGAATGGGCATTTGGGTGAAAGACTCTGTATCAGACACAGGAAGATTATACCCTCAAGTGCTCATCCCGTGGGGAATTAATGGGGCAGAGGAAGTGAGGTTAGGAATAGAAAAACTACAGTTCTGCACCAAATCGTCAGGCATTAGGCAATTTTGGTTTGTTTTGGATTGACTCCCTGGGGTGGCTACTCTTGGTTTTCATCTTGACTCTATCTGGAATCAACTAAAACCCAGGCAGCTTGGCAGACCTGTGAGGGACTTCCTTGACTGGATTATCCAAGGTCCAGAGACCCACCCTAAATCTGGACCACACCTTCTGGTGACAGCCTACATAAAAGGAAAGAGAAGAAGGAAGCTATTGCGTTTGCTTGCTAACCCTCACTCTCCATGGTCAGTTCTGAATCTCCTTTGTGTATTTTCATTTTATCTGCTCTGTTCCCCTAGAGAACCCTGACTAATTCACACCCTGGTCTGGGTCAGCTATGTATGCCAACTCTGGCACAGGACAGCTTCCCTTGCTGCTCTCAGAGACCCCTGTAAGCTCCGCCCCTTGTGACCTCCTGAGGCCAGGCTCCATCCCTGACTGTTCTGCCCTGACCCCTCCAGAGGAAGAGCCTGAGGACTTCTGAAGGCCAGGCCCCTCCCCAGACTTCTCTAACAACCAGTCCCAGCTCCTCTAGGGGAGAGAGAGAGAGAGAGTGGCCAGGCCCCTCCCCAGACTTCTCTAACAACCATTCCCAGCTCCTCTAGGGGAGAGAGAGAGAATGGCCAGGCCCCTCCCTACAGAAAAATAAAAATCCAACCAATCCCAATATCGCGATAGCCTCTCACGCCCCCAGAAATCCCTTATAACCCCTGTCTTCTGCTCATATCTCTGTTGCTTTTTACTGGAGCAGAGGCAGCTGCCCTCCTGAGTTTTCTTCTCCTCCCAATAAATCTCTTATGCGAGATTAGCTGTATAGTGTGACTCTGTGGTATTCCTTGGCTCCTGAAAGCCCAGGTTACCCCACTGCAAGTGTTATAGTTCTGCTCAGCCGCCCCCTCGCCCGTATGCCTGTCGCTGTGGTTCCCTAAAACAGCGTCAAACACTTGCATTTGGGTGCTCCCTCCCCCATGGGGCAGTCATTCCCCTCAGACCTGTAACACTTACAGTCCGCAAGAGTGTTTTATGTACTTAATTTGTTTTTTCAAGACAGGGTTTCCCTGCGTAGCCCTGGCTGTCCTGGAACTCACTCTGTAAACCAGGCTGGTCTGAACTCAAGAGACCCGCCCCCCTGCCTCTGCCTCCCCAGCGCTGGAATTAAAGGTGTGTGCCACCCTGGCCCGAGAACCTCGCGTTCCTTGATCTTTTAAATTGTTATTTCGGCCTGAGGGCACCTCGCAGCCGACATAGCTGGGGAGAATCTACAGCAAAGGTGTCCCCTCTTCCTTTCCTCTAAAGGTTACAGAGAGGCAGTCTGCTCAGCGAGCTGTGCCCGGGCACCAGTGCGGACCTGATGCAGAGGAACCACAGCCAGAGTGCGGCCAACGCTAGCCTGGAGGCCAGAGGCGCATGTGAGCAGCGACCACGGTAGGGACAGCGGCCTGAGGAGCCTAGACGGCCGGTGCTGCGGCCTGCGTTTCCGGTCCGCACGTCCGGTCGTGGAACGATTTCCTCCTTCATCCTGGCTTGATGGGCAGAAAGGAGATTGGGGTGGACTGGAGGGCGGCCGCCCAGAGGGTCGGGCTGTCCCGAGGGCCCTGAGCTCGTTTCGATGTTTGTGCCCTGCTAGGGAACAAGCCCGGCTGAAGACGCGTGTGGCGGCCCGGGACACGGAGGCCTGGCAGCGGGACCCCACCTTCTCGGGCCTGCAGAGGGTCGGGGGCCTGGACGTGTCCTTCGTAAACGGGGAGAGCTCCCGGGCCTGCACTTCCCTGGTGGTGCTGAGCTACCCAGAGCTCGAGGTAACCGCTCTCATAGGCTGCGCACCCAAGGGGTCTGGATCCTGAGACAGTGATCAGAGCCTGGGTGCAGTTGTGAAAAAGTTTTCTTCTCTTCTCCGCCCCCGCGCTCTGTGGTTTTTAGATTTTTTTTTTCTTTTTTGATGCTAAAAAGCCTACCCAGGACCTTGAACATGCCACGAGATTTGATACACTTTCACTTCATTTATAGAATTTAATGTGTAGGTTGGAATGTATTTCTAAAAGGCAGAAGCTCAGTAAATAGGGTAACTGTGAAGAGTCAATGTACAAAGGGTTGGTGAGATGGTCAGTGGCTAAGAGCGAATACTGTTCCATTTTAAATTTGTATTTATTATATATTCAGTGTTTAGTCTGCATATGCCTTCAGGCCTGAAGAGGGCATCAGATCTTATAGGTGGTTGTGAGCCACCATATAGTTGCTGGGAATTGAACTCAGGACCCCTGAAAGGTCAGCCAGTGCTGTTAACCTCTGAGCCATCTCTCCAGTCCCCTTGAACACTGTTCTTGGGGAGGATCCAGGTTGTTTCCACTCTCACATTCTGCTGCCCCCAAACTCCAGCTCCAGAAGACCTGAACAGACTTCTGGCTCCTGTGGCTCCAGCGGGTTTGTGCTGTACACAAATTCCCACCAGTCCATGCACAGTTACACAAAAAACAAAAATTAAAGGTCCACACCTTTAATCCCAGGGTCTCTGAGTTCAAGGCCAGGCTGTCCTGGAGCTAGTTCCAGTACAGCCAGAACTACACCGAGAAACTGTGTCTTGAAAAACAAACAAAAACCCCCAGAAAACTATTTCTTAAATTATCAACAGTCCTGTGTACAACAGTCAATTCTAAGTCAGGGTGTCCTGGGTTGCTCATCTCGGGCCCACAGCACGCACTACAGGTTGTCCAATCAGGGTTCCCAGCCTTCCTAGGCCTCCTTTTGATCTTGTCTCACACTAGCTCCATTTTTTAAAATTATTTTTGATTTTTTGAGCTGAAACAAATGTTTTCCATTGTTTTTTATCATACAGGATTTTCATTTTGCTTGGTTCATATTCTCCCCCACACAGTACTCCCCATCTTCCCATTTCCGTGTCAAGTGTTGGTGGAATCCGTCCCCTTGTTTGCCTCCCCTCTGTCTTTTGCATGCACATACCACATCGTCCTTCCTGTAGGATACTGATATGTGTGTCCATAGGCTCCCTCCCTCAAGTGTTGTTCCTTGGTCTCCATGGATAAGAGAGCATTATTCGTAAGAAGCAGGTGCCATCCAATCACAGACCTTTGTAAAACTTTCTGGTGGGCATGATGGTGTACACACCTGTAATCCTGGCACTCAGGAGGCTGAGGCAGGAGGAGCAAAAGCTCAAGGCAAACCTGGGCTGCTGAAGAAGCTGTCAAAACAACTGCACAGAGCTTCAATTCCACACCCACGATCTAGCTAATAAAGTTCACATTGCTAATGGGGCCTCGAGGCCTGTTTTGTGCTGTTCCCTGCTTGATGTGACCCTGTTGGTTCACCATCCACCACTGCCCTCAGTCATTCCTAAACACTGTTCCTCATGGCTTTAAATCCCCCAGCAGGGTTCCGATGGCCTTTCATGCCTGCTCTCTGGAGTGATCCTCACCTGGCTGGCTCCAACTTCCTGAAGAGCCCAGTTTAGACAGTACTTACTGTAACGAGCCTTCTTCATCCCACAAGACCAGAGTTGTGTCTTACTGTCCTTCTGCATTCTCTGTCTGATAGACCAGAATGCATCAGGCTAAATAGAGTGTAAACAAGGGTATTTCTCACACTTGTGAAAGCCGTAAGTTCTAGATCAGAGAGTCGAGGAAGACTTCTGGATTCATTAGGCCCTGGTATATGTAAGATACTCAGATCCTGTCTACATAGATCATGTGTGTGCACGCATGAGCAGTCAGCCTGTAGTTCATACACACTCAGCATCTCAGGAAGCCTTGGCCACACCCCAGCCTTATGATATCATAGCCTATGAATAACGAACTGTGTCTGTCTGTAATTCTGTGTGTGCCACCATGAACTTTCTGTAGGGATAAGCCCAGCCCATTAGCGGGCATGTTCGCCTCGGGCTAATGTTTACATATAAATCTGGCGAGCATGGTGAGCCCCGCCGGTCTCTTTTTGTATTTCCTGCTCACCCACTGGATTGCTGGTGTTGTAAGATATCCCTTTATTAAAATTTGCTGTTTCATATTAAGCTACCCTGGTTATTACGCTGATTACAGACTGGCGCCCCACGTTGGGTGCCACTCTGTTGAAATAAGAGATACAGGGCAGCTCCTCTCAGATCCAGATGCGATACAGCCAGCCGCCAGGTCAGACATGCTGAATCTTTCCCGGTAAGCGCACCTAATGGTGCTCCACAGAATATTAGAAATGTGTTAGATCAATATGTAAGAGCTAGCCAATAAGAGGCTGGAACTAATGGGCCAGGCAATGTTTAAAAGAATACAGTTTCCATGTAATTATTTCAGGGCGTAAGCTAGCCAGGCGGGTGGCCGGATGCCAGGGACGCAGCCCTGCTGCTCTTATTTCAACAGCTCTCCCCTAAAATAGCCACAGGGTTCTCCCACAACTGTTGCCAGTGTGCTCCTCATCTGTTGAATACTTTTGTTCCTGTGAATTGACAGGAGGATGGCTCTTCCCATACTGTGTAATTTTGGTGAGTAAAATATGCTTTTTTAGTTAAGTCTTTGTTCCACAAGATGGTGAGAAACTTAGAAGCCTGTTTTCCATCATTAGCTAGCTGACAAGACAGTTGAAGACAAATTAGCCAGACTGGGTGTCCCTGTGAATGGATTGTTAAACTTTCACAGATGATACGCAGGGACAGAATTGCAGGTGTCTGGTCTGTTGAATCAGTCTTGTAGACACAAAAGCAGCCGAAGACTGCTATGCCAGCTTCACTTGCAAGGTCTGGCTGATAACACGGACCAATGACACTCCCTACTCATATTCCTTAAACAATACTTTGTACAAATGTCTAACCTCAATTCATGGTATAAGATTTTAAGAGTCAACTGTTTGTGTTTTAGCTCAGAATATTATATAGGTAACAGGAAAAAGCCATTAACCAAGTCCAGAGAAGAGGATCCCCAGTCATCTCAGGCTGCAGGAGAGTATCACGCAGGTCTTGTGTTACCCATCTTGGACCAGAGCCTCCCCAACGGGGCCTGATGGAGAAAGGTCATTGGTTAAAAAATAAAGAAACTGTTTGGCTGGCCCTCATAGGTTAAAACATAGGTGGGAGGAGTAAACAGAACAGAATGCTGGGAGGAAGAGGAAGTGAGCTCAGAGGCCATGCTCCCTTCTCCCAAGCAGATGCACGTGATGAAGCAAGCCGCCAGGTCAGACATGCTGAATCTTTCCCGGTAAGACCTGTGCTACACAGTTTATTAGAAATGGGTTGATCGGGATATCAGAATTAGCCAGTAAGGGCTAGAGCTAATGGGCCAAGCAGTGTTTAAATGAATACAATTTGTGTGTTGTTATTTTGGGGCATAAGCTAGCGAGGCAGCCGGGGTGCTGGAGACGCAGCCCTACCGCTCCTATTACTACAAAATGGCGCCCAATGTGGGGCAACTGAATCCACTAAAAGCCTGAGAAGGCTTGGGAAAGAGTAAAGAATGTTTTCTTGGTAGCAACAATTTCTCAGGTCTACTCTGCTTGCTAGAGGTAAGCAAGTGCTCTCATCTAAGAGAGGCTTCCTGACTCAGCTTTAGCTGCAAAACACTGCAGCTCATTAAGAGGTCCTGCCACGAAACACTTAAATGGTGTTGATGAAAAGCTGAACACATGCTTTTCGGTTTTCAGCCGTAGCAGGAAAAAAGCTGCGCTGTTTAAAAATGCTGGCTTTCTGGGCTGTCCTGCCAGGGCAAACTCTGACTCTTTTACGCAGGCGGTTCGTGCAGTTTGCAAGCACAGGCTGCTGAAGCTCGCTTGCTGGCAGGGACCTTAAAATGCCATAGAGTTGTGGCAGTAAACATGGCTACAGCCAATACCTCAGCCATGAGGCTGGAAAGCTAAGGAATGGGCTGGATCTAGCTGCCAAAGCCATGGCTTTAATCCCACCCATATTGCTCAGTAATTTAAAGGCTCGTGTGGTCAGAAAAAGAGAGATATACAGTAAAGAGAGATTCAAAGACAAAGAAAATTTCTAAATGGTTTACTGTGTGTTAAAAATATCTGCAGGCTAAAAGTTCTTAAAGTAAAAAAAAAGGAAGAGAGTTGTTGGGTGTGGTAGTACACACCTTTAATCCCAACACTTGGGAGGCAGAGGGAGATTGACCTCTGTGACTTCTAGGTGTGGTAGCACATGCCTTTAATCCCAATGCCTGGGAGGCAGAGACAGGCAGATCTCTAAGAGTTCAAGGACAGCATGGTCTACAGAGTTATTCCAGGTCAAAGATACAGAGAACCTGTCTCAAAAAACAAAAAATAAAAATAAAATAGAGATTAAAATAAAGCACACAAAGATAAAAAAATACACAGAGAATTTTGATACTGTATGCTATTATGCTATGTTTAAATTGTTTAAATGCTGAAAAAAGAGCAACAGCTGCTAAAAGATATTTGTTTATAAATGCTGCTAAACTAATCCAACATAGATATTTTAAAAATGCCTTAACTTCAAAATTTGGATCTAAGGACATGATGCTTTGGAAAGGAGTTTCTTACTTTGTTTTCACAGAGGGTGAGAGTCTGTGGATTGTTTCTATTCCAATATGGTATGATGGACCACGCCCTCCTAAAGGGTTGCTGTGAATACCTTCAGAAAATTGCTTCGCTCAATTGCCAACTGAGATGAAACTAGCACACAGGTTATACCATAAAAGACCTAATTAACAATGCCCCCATTCAACAGAAAGCAGTTTGGAGAAAAAAAACTGCACCCATGTTCCCAAATACAGTTTATAAATGTTTTTTTACATTTAAAGGGTGATATTATATAGGTATGAATAATTTGCATTGATATGGATTTTGCTTTAATGATATAAATTTAAGGTCAATTTTGTTATATGTATATGTATTTCTGCTCTTGATTAAGGTTTTGTGATTGTGTAGTTTATGTAAAAATGTAATGTATATAGGTTGTTAATAGATAATCATAATAGTCAAGTTTGTAGTCATGTTAGTTAAAATTTTCTAGATGTACATAGATATATTTTAGATAGGCATTCTTTATATCTTTCAAAGATTATAAAATATGACATTTTAAATGTTTTAATAACTTAGGGCTTTTCATGACAATGAGACACTCTGCTCCTGGCATCACCAATCTACTTCAAGAGGAAGATGGGCATCGAAGAGGATCCTTATGGAGTTTGATAGATATTTGGGCAAAAAATTGCTCTTGCCTGGACTGATGCATAAACTGGACACAGAGAACCTGCAGAGAGAGGACTGCTAAACTTGCCTAAAGGTGAGATGGTCTTTTGGGGTTCCTGATTCATAAAAGAGTCTGCGAGACATTCTGCAGGACACAACAGATAGTGACTGAACTGCCTTTGAAATGTCCTGCTTCAGAGAAATGTCTGCTGAAAACTATGGGCCTGTAGGCCAAAGATGGATGCCCCAACGGTACAGAGAAACTTTGGGTGACTGTCCAGGCAGCGAGATGTCTTTGTCATTTCTAGAGTTTAAAAGTTGCTTATTTCTTGTTTGCTTAGGTAATATTGTATCTTTCTGGAGTCTTTGATGGAGTTGAAGAATAGTTAGTTATAATTATAGTTTTCCTTAGTTATGATAAAGATAAAATAGATGTAAATATTGTAATTTTTACTTGATAACCATTTTGTTATATGTAATTTTGCTATGTTAAAGTTAAAGCCTTCCTTTTTTTGTTTAAACAGAAAAAGGGGAAATGATGGAGGAAGGTCATTGGTTAAAAAATAAAGAAACTGTTTGGTTGGCCCTCATAGGTTAAAACATAGGTGGGAGGAGTAAACAAACAGAATGCTGGGAGGAAGAGGAAGTGAGCTCAGAGGCCATGCTCCCTTCTCCCAAGCAGACGCACGTGATGAAGCAAGCCGCCAGGTCAGACATGCTGAATCTTTCCTGGTAAGACCTGTGCTACACAGTTTATTAAAAATGGGTTAATCAGGATACCAGAATTATCCAGTAATGGCTAGAGCTAATGGGCCAAGCAGTGTTTAAATGAATACAATTTGTGTGTTGTTATTTTGGGGCATAAGCTAGCGAGGCGGCCTGGGTGCTGGAGACGCAGCCCAGCTGTTCGTATTACTACAGGGGCCCGTAGTCAAGGACCCAGGAAAAGCTCCACTCTTTTCTTTTTGTTTTTTTTTCTTTTTTTTAAAAAGATTTTTTTATTTATTATCTACAGTGTTTTGCCTGCATGCATACCTGCGCCCCATAAGAGGGCACCAGATCTCATTATAGATGGCTATGAGCCATCATGTGGTCACTGGGAATTGAACTCAGGACTTATGGAAGAACAGTCAGTGCTCTTAACCACTGAGCCATCTCTCCAGCCCTCTTTTTGTGGTTTTTTGAGACAGGGTTTCTCTGTGTATCCTTGGCTGTCCTGGAACTATGTAGATCAGGCTGGCCTTGAACTCACAAAGATCTGCCTGCCTCTGCATCCCAAAAGCTGAATTAAAGGTGTCCTGACATGGTTTTGTTAACTGTTCCTCTTGTTGCTGTAAAGAAACAGGTTGTTTTGGTTTGTGGTTTTGGGGAACAGTCTGTCAGGGTGTGGAAGGCGTGTCAACAGGAGCAAGAGCTGCTCACACTGTCCACAGACAGGAAGCAGAGAGCTGCTCACACTGTCCACAGACAGGAAGCAGAGAGCTGCTCACACTGTCCACAGACAGGAAGCAGAGAGCTGCTCACACTGTCCACAGACAGGAAGCAGAGAGCTGCTCACACTGTCCACAGACAGGAAGCAGAGAGCTGCATTCTGCTGTCTGGCTGGCTTCCTCCTCTTCACCACAAATACCTGTGTGTTCACTTTTTGTCAACCCAATAAACTAGAGTCATCGCGGAAGAGGGGATCCCCTTTGAGGCCTGGGAACCAGCCTCCACCCCGACCTGCAGACCTCCTGGGTTTGCCTTATAGGGTGATTCCCTCCAGTGATGCCAGACCAACACAGGGGGAGATCTTGGAGATCCAAGTTTCTCTTAGGCCTCTGACCAAAAGAAGCCAATTTGATCAAGGTGGGGAGTTTGGGAGTTCAGGACCCTGGGCACACACAGACCCCTGGACTCTGCAAGTTATCTCAGGAAACTGTGCTTGGCTGAAGGGTCCAGTTCCCGTGGCCCTCAGTGTCCCAAGCCCTCGCTGGTTTGACCTTCTTATGGTGCTGTGGCCACTCATCTCTATGGGTCCACATTCTCTCCATCAGGGATTCGCAGAATACAAGAGGGCAGACACCAGAGGCACTGGTGCCCATCAGTCTAACTGTAGGGAGGGGAACTGGCACCAGACTCCCTTGGTCTGCTCAAGCCACTAGTTTAAACACTGTATCTCATCTGTAGTAAAATAAAGCTAAATTGTCATTCCCCGAAGACATGGCTCTGTAGCTATATTAGTTACTGTTCTCTTGCTATGATCAAACACCATGGCCAAAGCAACTTACAGATGAGCCCTCCCTACCCAGGGTTCTGACCCATAGGGTTTTAGAAGGGCCCTAGTTCTCAGCAAGCCGGATCCTCTGGTTACACCATTATGGCTCCACAGGCCAGAGGTGACCAATGACAAGAGGTGCAATCCAGTGTTGTTCCTCCCTGCTGGTGATCTGATCACACAGGGTGCCCGTGGGATTTCCAGAGAGGCTGGGGTTCACCCCTTCCGAAGGGCTCTGTGTCCCTCAGGGACCCTACTAAGGGCTATTTCTTTGCAGACCTCACCCCCACCATCCTGGACTGGTTCTCCATTCCATATCCCAGCTATGCCATCTTTGGCTCAAAGACGATCCAGCTCACAGGCCGATCCCTCCTGCCAGCGCTGGAGGCAGAGCCCCTTTGGGCCACTGTCTTCGGCAGCCAGAGCCACCACGAGGTCACCATGTCCTACCCCATGCGCTCGGTACACCACCAGAACTTCCGCCTCATTCACAACCTCAGCTTCAAGATGCCATTTCCCATCGACCAAGACTTCTATGTCTCGCCGACCTTCCAGGACCTCTTGAACCGAACCACAGCTGGCCAGCCCACAGGCTGGTACAAGGATCTACACCATTACTACTACCGGGAACGCTGGGAACTCTACGATGTCAGCCGGGACCCTCGAGAGACACAGAACCTGGCCGCTGACCCACACTTCTCTCAAGTGCTGGAGATGCTGAAAGCCCAGCTGACTAAGTGGCAGTGGGAGACGCATGACCCCTGGGTGTGCGCCCCTGACGGGATCCTGGAGGAAAAGCTCACACCGCAGTGCCGACCTCTTCACAATGAGCTCTGACGGTCCCTGGGGCCGCTGCCAGCCTGCCTCTCCTCAGACGGGAAGGGAGGGAACACCCTTCTGAGGAGGGGCCCCTGGAATGTGGGATGCCACTCCTGCCTCCTGGAGAGGAGCTCAGGCATGCACTCCCGATGTTGTCACCACATCAGGACACTGCTGTCCTCACATCTGCGTGAACTGACCCAGGAGTTCTAGATAAAACTTGGGTGGGCAGAATCCCAAGTTGACCTCCAGATAAAGGGGTAAGGTCTGGGGTTTCAAAGCCCTCTGGTTCTGAAGTCCAGGGATGTTTTCAAGTCCTTCATTCTAATAGGAGCACAGAACTGTGTGCCCTGTGGTCAGTGGGTGAACCACACTGACTGCTGCAATCAGCGTTGGTGGAGAGGAAGCCTTAGGAGGCCCTGGGCTTGCTTTTGCCTCATTCTACCCTCTTCAAGTACCAGCTTGGTCAGAAATCTCACTGGTTCTCAGAAGTGATGAGTTTGATCCTGTGGTCTTTCTGGGCTCAGCTTGTCCTTTCTGAGGGTGACTGAGGACAAGGTGTGACAGTGGTCCCTCTCTTGCCCTTCATTCATACAAAGCCCCAGACTTTCCCTTCCTGCACTTGCCAAGGGTCAGAAGCACAGCCTGCAAACCTAGAAGGACAGGTTCTGTCCCCACCATCCCTCTATTGGGTCTGCCCCCACTGCCCCATCAACTCCATTCTGGGAGATGGGGAGAACCATGGGCCCTTGCATTGAGAAAGCTTTGTACAATAGTACAATAGTTCACAGAACTTTATAATAGCACATTAGATCTTAGACACTGAGACTCAAATATCCTGTCAAAATGACGCATTTATAGCTGGGTGGCAGCTTCACCCAAGCTGGTCATAATGCACTCCAAGAAGGATCAGAGGGTAATGTCAGTTTGAGATTCAGTTCTTCACTCAGGAAGAGTCTACTGGCTCTGTCCCGGACATCTACCAAAGCAACCTGGTGTTTGGGGTGGGCAGGAGGTCATGAGTCAAAGAGCCACTCAGGTCGTCTGCCATGGCAACTTGGTTTGCAGTTGTCTGTGGCAGTGTTTGTCTGTTAACAGTTCTGACGGGTCAGCCATGTCCTCAGTGCTCCGGAGTCTGTGCCCTGCCCTGGGCAGGGATGACTGCTCCAGAGAGCTTGCAGGATCCTTTGACATCGGAAATGTAAAAGGAGGGGACAGTCCCCACAAAGCTATCCTCATCGTCACAGGAGGTTGGGTCACAGGAGGTTGGGGCACTGTCCCTGAGCAGGTCTCGGGAAGGACCCCACACAGCAGAATGATCTTAAGTCCTCCATCAGCCCAGGCCATGCTGTGTGACGGTGGCTGCATCATTTATCCTCTGACAGCTGTGAGCTCGTGAGGTCAGACCCCGACCAGAGAAGGAAGTGGGGTTGTTTGCTGACAGCACCGACAGACACATGGAGGCCATCCACAGTCCCAAGCCAGGTCCGGGCTTCAGCAGGGGCTCTGCTCTGTCCACACCACTCTCTTCTGCTCATCTGCAATGGCCAGGCGCACACAACCGAGCAGACTCTCCGGGTCACTCCAGCTGTCAGGGGCCAGGCTGCTGTACAGACAGGGCACTCTGTCCAGTTCCCCCTCCTCCTGCCGGGCCGCCTCGAGGAACTGCTCCTCCGAGGTGCCAAGCCGCTGCAGGCCCTTCCTGAAAAGCACAGGTGGTCAGCATGAGGACAGCAAGGTAGCCAGCAAAGTGCACAATGAGACTTTTCAGTACAGAGCACTGCCGGGGTCCAGGACAGAGTCTGTTGAGGACTCAGCGTGCATCAAAATGCCATTGGGCATAAGCATGGAGTCCTACCCAGGGAAGCTCATAAAGATGTCGGGACTTGGCTGCAAGTGGCATCCACCAATGGGTGTGTAGAGCACATCACACTTCCTGAGCAAATGGGCAGCAAGATTTGTTTGTCCCCGTCAGATACCAAGTGATGAGGGGGCAGGGGGATCCAGGCACTGTGCGGCTTCATTCTAGTGGGGCAGGGGGATCCAGGCACTGAGCAGCTTCAGTCTAGCTGGGCAGGGGATACACAGGTTCTGAAGCTGGACCTCTGGCCAGAGGCTGTGGGAATACAACTATGGGCTGGGATAGATAGAGCTCTACTGTGTTCCAGAGGCACATGCCAAGTTTTTCCAGAGCTTGGGTGTCTGCTGAGACCCTGCTGCCCAGCACCACTGCCCAGCCCTCAGCAAGCACCCACCTGAGTTTCTTTGCCATCTTCTCATTGACAGAAACATGGATGATGATGGGGAAAATGTCCATCTTGTGCAGGACACAGACACTGTCCAGCCGGACATCCAGCAGGGCATGGGTGCTCTTTGGGAGGGCATAGAAAAGCAAGTTCAGCTCATGGGCCTTGGGTCTGGGAGGAAAGGCATAGAGCTGTGTAGAAGAGACCTGAATAGAGGAGATGAGCTTGGCACCCATCAGGGCACCTGCTGTAGATCTTAAAGGTGATGTCTTTTTTACTTGATCCTGGGAAGATCTGGAATTGCAAGCTTTTGGCACTTAAATAGATTTTGGATGGTGTGCAAACCTTAAGAATTAAACAGTGTGCGGGCTGGAGAGATGGTTCAGCAGTTAAGAGCACTGGCTAATTTTCCAAAGGTCCTGAGTTCAATTCCCAGCACCCACACAGTGGCTCACACCTGCCTGTGACTCTAATTCCGGGGATCTGACATCCTCACATAGATACATATACAAAACACCAATGCACATAAAAAATATCAGACAATGCCAGCTGTCACCCTCCATGGTGTGTGTGTCTCTGTGTGTGTGGGTGTGTGGGTGTTGTGCTTCCTGTTCCTTGTGTAAGTATGAACTTGACAGTTCATTGTGAGCTGTGAAATGTGACAGTCTTATTCCATTATTAACAAACATCTATTAAACATTCCAAATAAGGGAAGTGAGACAAAGGCCCACCCAGTGGTGGTCCAGCATCATCAATGGATGATGAAAACAGGGATGGGTCTTTCCGTGTCCCTCCTATAGAGCATGAAGCTGGGTATCTAGGGCCCCACAAGTGAATCCCCAAATTCCTCCCAAGTCTTGGAAGCCTGCCACCCCCAGAGTAGCTTCTTAACCCTTCCCCTACCGTATTCATGAGGGACTCCACAGCATGACGGGTGACCCAATGGTGGTCCCCTATCGACTCTCCCTCCTGGATGATATCCCCTCTCTGGGCCCAGGTGACATACTCCTCCTGGCTCAAGTACTCTGGTGATGACATTAGATGGGGTGATCATACACTGGGGTCCTGAGGGAGCCCTGCAGAGCCCCACACTGGAGGTCCCCCACCACATTCAGAAAAAGCTTCCCACAGCGGCCTCCTACCAGAAGTCCTGAGCCAGAAGCATGGAATGTATGAACTCTGGGGCAGGTGAGGTTTGGGGGAAGGATAGATGGAGGCAGGCAGACAGACAGATGGGCAATGCTCAGCATCACTTCTTAAGCTCCAGATTTATAGATGGATCTAACTCCTAACACTGAGGATTCCCACCAGCCCCTTAAGTCACTTTTTCCACCCAGCGTGGTCCTGGTCCCAGGGATACTGGGCAGTGTTTTGGGCAATTTTTCATTTTGTGTGTGTGTGTGTGTGTGTGTGTGTGTGTGTGTGTGTGTGTTGTGTCAGTGGTATTGTCAAGCACCCTAGAGTGCCGAGGACAGCTACACAGTAGAGAATTCCAGACAGCCTCAGATGGCCTCTTCTAAGGTGAAGAACCCAATCTGGACCTCCTGGGCAGCTCTCACGGCCCTGCCCTCTTCCTAGCCTATGTCTATCTGTCCAGGCACCCCAGCTATACAAATCTCGAGAGACCCCACCACCACCACTGCAACAGCTGGGAATCCTGGGTCCCCACGGTCCAGGAGTTGAGGCCATCCCCAAACCCTGGCCAAGACTTCAGGACTTTCAAGAAAGGTGTCCAAAGATCAAGCCTCAGTGAGGCTCCCTCTTTAAAAACGGTCAGGGTTTTTATAGAACTGGACATCTGGCCTCCATGCCCCTTGGCCACCGGAGTTGTGACTCCAGCCCAGTGTCCTCTGTGCTCCGGGCCTTTGCACATGCTGGCTGGCCAGCTGGACCACCTCGCTGCCTCTAGCTCCTGCCTCCCTTTCTTCATCCCCTGCTGGCTGGTTCTTCATCAACCCTGCTATGTACATCCTGTTTTCAGTGTGACTGTGTTGAAGGGAGAAATAATGACCCACCCCACTAATGTCCACCAGAACCCAGAACACACCGACTTTCTTTGGAAATAGGGTTCTACGTGAGACAATGCTGGGTGACAATGAACCCTAAGAAGGCCATTTGTAGACACAGACACATAGAAGGAAAAAGACCAGCAATGACCAAAGCCAACATGGGAGTGAGGACCTCCTGCACCCCTAAGGTCCTGGAAGAGCCAGGAAAGACCCACACCTGCAGCCCCCCAGAGACAGCAAGGCTCTGCTGAGACCCTGAGGGCATACATCCAGGGATCTGTGAGACAATCATCACCTCTCAGTGTCCTAGCTTCTGGCCCTCTGTTCTGATAGCATGGAACCTGCTCACCGCTACCCCAGGACCTACAGCTTCTGGCCACTTGACCAAGGAGCACGTACCTGCCGGACACTGCTTAAAGCCTTGGAGGAGGCAGAGCTTTTTGCTCAGGATCTTCCCAACTACTCTGGGCACGAAGATCACAGGCCGGGGCCGGGCAGGTCTGCGGGGGTGCACCAGGGTGTATGGGGCCAGGGTGAAGCAGCTCTCTGCCCAGAAGCACACGCTGGAGCCACCTATGGAGGAGAGGATATGAGCTCTGCCCAGCTGTGTTCCTGCCCCTCTCCCCGGGGAGGGACTGATACTGGACATTCCCTGCTTCAGTGCCGCCAATGCTAACTGTGCACACTGGCACAGCCGGCCGCATGCCAGCACAGCCGGCAGGCTACAGAGCTCGCAGCTCTTCAGGATGAGCCTCTGGGGGTAGCAGGAGCCTGGTTCCTCCGGAAGGAAGGCTGTAGCGGGGCCCTGTCTCTCACCCTGGCCCTCCCTCTGCTCACATCCTTTTCTCCCTTTCCCCACCAAGTCGTCCTGCCTTCCACTCAGCCCTGCTCCTTGGCCACAGGGTTCTCAGCCTGCTCCCCTCTGGACCCTCGGCTTCTCTCCTGGATTAGTTATGTTGCTCCTGTCTTCAACATCTGTCTTATATTTTGTTTTTATTTTATGTGTATGAGTGTTTTACCTGTATGTATGCTGGTTGGTAGCTTTTGTATAGTTTCACTGGGTCAGGTCTCAGAGGGGGGCATGGGTATTTAAAGGACATCAAATATGTTTCTTAGTTGCTGTCTAAAAAGGCATGTAGACATCATGAATCATAAAAAACAGCCCGGGGTGGGGCAGATGTTGGAGAGATGGTTCAGTTGTTAGGAGCATTGGTTGACTCAAGGCCACTCAAGTCCCAAGGGAATCTGATGCCCTCTTCTGGCCTCCAGAGGTACTACATGACATAGTGCATATAAATACTTGCAGGCCAAACATCCATACATAAGAATAAATAAATAAATAAACGAATAACTGGCAGTGGTGGTGCACGCCTTTAATCCCAGCACTCAGGAGGCAAAGGCAGGCCTGTGAGTTCACAGGATCTCTGTGAGTTCGAGACCAGCCTGCTCTACAAAAGCTACAGAGAAACCCTGTTTCAGAAAACCAAATATATATATATATATATATATATATATATATATATATATATCCAAAAAAAAAAAAGAAAAAGAAAAGAAATTAACAAATAACAGCCCCTGGCGTGAGAGACACCACCTTGAGTGTACTGCCCAGGATTGACCCCCATGCCCACATGGTCCCTATGCCAATCGGCTAGGTCTCACCTTCCTCCCTGCCTGAAGGAGGCTGTCCTTGGTCACAGGTCGGAGACAGAAGACTGACTCTGGCTTTGTCCACACTGACAATTCTTACTAACTTCTGCGGTCCTCTGGAAGGCTGTCACAGGAAGAACGGGGAGATAGGAGAGGCACAAGGCTCAGCCATCAACATTGGGCTTGGGGCCTGGCATCCCCTCCCTATCTTGGCAGCCTGCCCCATAAGCAAATCCAGAACAGCTTCTGAACAACCAGGCTGTGCCATGGAAAAACCAGGCTTCCCAAGCCCCACACCAGGGGGTGGGAGGCAGGGGAGGGGCCTCAGGCAACAGGGCTCTGCAGGAAGGGGTGCAAGGGGCAGAGAGAAGAGCAGGCCCCCTCCCGACTTAGCATGGCCATGCTCCAGGCAGGAACGTCCTAGCACCTTTCTCAGGGACAGGTGGGTGCTCAGAGAGAAAGGTGCTCTGTGTCCCAAGAGGACAAGGTGCCCGACCTCAGAGGAAACAAGAACGGGGAGGTAAGTTGGTGACAAGGGACCAGGAGAGTGAGGAAGGGCAGGAGCTGCTTTGAGAGTGGAGACGGGTGTGTTCACATGGCCTCTGAGGGCTTGGTGGTTACCCAGGGTCCAGATACTGCCCCGCTCAGCTCAGTGGTCCACACACCCACATAGGATTCCACGGCATCCACGCCCATCCAGCCCATCCGGGGGTAGGGGCATACTCTTCCACCGGAGCCTCACCTTGCGGGGAGCTGTGCACCGTTGAGTCATGTCCTGGATAAGGGCCAGGAGCTGCTGCTGAGCCCTGGGCAGATGGAGGAAAAGAAGCTCTGGCAGCCTGACTGAGCAGGCCAAGAGTGATGGGTACACAGGCTGGGAACAGGAGTGCTGCACCCCAGGGCTCAGAGACCGGGCCTTTGAAAATGACATGCTAATTTAATTGTCCCACACTGGTCCCTCTCCATGGGAGCTAATGAGCAACCAGGGCACATAACAGAGAGGGTACCCGCCACCCGGAGACCCCCATGTTTACATGTTAACCTTTCCTCCACTCTATTCTCGGGTAGATGCTCTGCTATAGGGCAGGGAAAATTCTGGGAGGTCTATGCTTCCTCCTGGGCAGGAGGGACCTCAGCGTGGAGCTGGGACAAGCAGGTGTTGTCCTTGGAACGTCTGTGGGGACATGGAGAGCCAGTGGCAGCTACTCACTGTGAATAGTTGGGGATGGTACCAGGCTCCAGGTCTTTCATGGTGTAGGGGTTCACGTGATGGGCATGCCAGCAGCTTTGGCCTTGGAACATGGTGTCAGTGACATGCAGGATATCATTGCAGTGTGCGTGTAGCGTTCCCCCTTCCTTCCTCTGCATGGCCAGGTTGACCCGGATGTAGAAAGAATCCCCAGAGGTCACCACTTTGGCATCTAGGTCCTGAATTAGGTTCTTATAACCTGATAAAAGACATCCGTGACTGATGATCCTACACAAGGGAACTTACACGAGGAAGGTTCTAGAACGTGAAAGTGGGAGGAAAAGTCATGAAAGCCACTTTGGTGCTTGGCCCAGCGGGATGGAGAGAAGTTTCCCGTTCACTGGAGCCTGGGGGAGTTAGGGGGAGCCTGGCTGAACTGTCTTGGCTCTTGGTAGCTATGGGCTCTGGAGGTGCAAACAGTCACAGGACTTGGGGTCACAGGAGGGGCCCAGAGAGCTGAGCAAGTGTGGGGCGGTGCCTGTACCTTCAGTGTTGATCTTCACAGTCAGGTAGCAGGAACCGTTCACCCTCCTGAGAAGCCCCACAGCCTGCTCCAGAGTCGTGTGCTCCAGAGTGGCTCTCAGTGATGGCTCCGTCGGCTTATAATCCACCTGAGGGCAAAGCACGACGGTGGACTTCTCACCAAGACAGTGTGGCAGCTGAGATGGGGTGGGAGTGGAGCCACCCCCCCCACCTTGGCCTGTCATGGCCTATCAGAATCCCTTGTCACGAGCTGTGTGTGGGGACAGCGTTGTTACAGCATCGGGCTGCACACGAGTGAAGAATCATCGTCCATGGACAACTTTTTCACTGTTGAGGATAGTCTCTTTGTCATAACCCCTTTCTGCTGTCAAAAATAGATCTCAGGACATTCCAGAACATTCTGGATCATTCTAGACCAGGCTTCTGTATGTTTGGGGCCCAACTCTTCCGTGTCATGGGGCTGTTAGGTGGCATCATGATCCTCACTCATTCAGTGCCAGAGTGCCCCACCCGTACCTCCCCGTCTGTGAGGCCCTGCCTGGTGGGGCTTCCGTGATGCCTCCCTCGTTCATATGGTTAAGTCTAGGGGGATATGTGTTTCTGTGTTACTGTGTGTGTGTATTATGACACGTCTTAGGACTGTCAGTCCAGCGTTGCCCCGGGATGATATGACTGTCTCTCAAATGCCACGGAGGACGTCCACAGCGTGAATGGCTCCTCAACAGCCGTCCGTCTCAGCACTATGCTATCATTGACCCTACATATACGCTTGTAAGGGGGCAGGAGACGACCTGGTATGAGGAGTGCATGGGCTCTTCAGGAATGGGGGGCTTTTGCTTCACTGTGGACACCCTGTTCTAAAGGGAAACGCCCACTCCCACCTTCTCTCATTGGGGCCAACAGGTGAGCCCAGCGATGGGGGTCAAACCCACCTGGCACGTTTGTTGATATTTTTAAAATGCTTAAAGATGGGGGTTGGAAATTCGGCTCAGTGGTTAAGAGCACCTGTTGGTTCTACAGAGGACCCAGGCTCAGTTCCCAGGACCCACATGGCAATTCACAACTGTCTGTGACTCCAGCTCCAAAGGATCTGATGTCCAGTTGTGGCCCCTGCGGGCACCTGTAGTCATGTGCACATTCCCCTCTCACAAGTAATTCATAATTCATACAAGTAATTAAAAGCAGGGGCTGGAGAGACGGCTCAGTGGTTAAGAGCACTGGCTGCTCTTCCAAAGGACGAGATTTGGTGCCAGCACCCACGTGGTAGCTCACAACTGTCTGCAACTCCAGTTTCAGGGCATCCAGTGCCCTCTTCTGCTCCCATGGGTATCAGACATACACGTGATACATTGTCATACATGCCAGCAAAACGCCCATACACATAATAAAAAATAATGTAAAAAATCATTTAAAAGGCTTAAAGTTGAACACTTCGGCTTCAGGGCTGAGGAGACAACTCCGTGGGTAAAGACATTTGCTGTGCACGCCTGACAGCTGAGTTCAACCCTGGGAATCTGTGCAAGCCTGGTGGTAATTTGCAATGTCAACACTCTTACAATGCGATGTGAGGTGGGGGAAAAGGAAGGACCCAGGAGCTTAGAGACTCTTGCACCGGAGAGCCTGGAGTAGGTGCTGTAAGAGGCAGACATAGGATAGAAGATCCAGGTAAGGTGGTTGGTGCATGCCTTTAATTCCAGCACGTGCAGGCAGATCTCTGTGAGTTTGAGGCCGGTCTGGTCTACATAGTGAGTTCCAGGACAGCCAGGGCTACACAGTGAGACCCCGTCTCAAAAACTAACCAACACACACACACACACACATACCATAGACCCTAGAAAGAGGAGGAGAAGAAAGACCCTAGGCATGGCCCCCATGAAGCTACCCATCACCAAAGACTGAAAACCCAAATTCAGTCCCTGGTACCCACATGGTGGAAGGAAAGAACCAATTCTAACAAGCTGCCCTTTGACCTCCACATGTTCTATGACACAGAGACAAATAAATAAACAAATGTGTCTTGTTTGTTTGAGACAGAGTCTCAGTTTGTAGACCAGGCTAGCCTTCCATTCACAGAGATCCACCTGCCTTTGTCCTCCAAGTACTGTGATTAAAGGTGAGAGCCACCACACCCAGCTAAATAAATGTCCCTGGGAAAAGAGAGGGGCTGCATCAAAGCAAGGTGGAAGAAGAGACCGTGACCCCCAAAGTTGTCCTCTGACCTCCACATGTGGTCCGTGCATCTGTGCACTCACACTCATACACACATCACTGACACATATCATACACGCACACATGTGTGCACAAAGCACACACATAACTGAAGAAAATCGTGCTGTTAGACCACATCAAAATCACCCTCCCCCACCTGTGTGTTCACTTAATAAGAATAATTTATGTTTTACATTTAGATGTATATTTGTGCTCTGTCCAGATTTGGACATTTTGCAATGAAGCTCAGTAGTTAAAATGGTGAATTTTATATCATGTACTTATACAAAGTGACAATGAGATCATCACAGTTAAAGAGAGACCACAGTCCAAATTTACCCCACTGGAGAGGCTTCCTCAAGCCTGGCCAATGCTGGGGTGCAGCTCAGGGCTACATCACTTGTGTGACAGCCACAAAGCCCCCGAATTTCACCTCCAGGACAACACCAAGGTTCCTGGTCAGAGTCGACGCAGTCCGGTGGCCTTCTCTAAGTTTCCGGGCTCTGCAGGATCTGAACTGCCAGGCTTGGGAAGGGGGCTGGGTTTCCCTTCCATGACCCTCATCAATAGATGTGGGCAGCACTTTCCGTCAGCCCAGAACAGAACTGAGACCCTGTTAGAGCCAGACCATGTCTCCCGCCAATCACCCCGTACCCTGGCCTGGAAGCCTGGCAGTGGCACATCTTCCCACTCTGGCTCACCATCATGATCTGGGTGCCGGGACGCAAGGCCATCTCATCAGCTGCAGAGCCTGGGGTGACTCGGTGAATGAAGATACCGGTGAGGTTCCCGCCAATGACACCTATTTGTTCCAGCAAGGCATCCCCTTTGAATGCCAGCACTGTGACCTGGCTCAGGATCTTGCGAGCTGGTCTCCGCCTCACGGGGACACTGCTGTGGGCAGACAGGCACAACCTGAGCACAGGGGTCAGAAAATCCCTGGGTTCTGGGAGTCTCTACTCTGGCCCAACCTCTTGGAAGTGCTGTGACCTCCCCATGGTGAGAGGGTGCAGTCACAGTCAGCTCTGTCACATCCAGGCTCTGTTTCTCCAGTCAGTGGGGTTCCCCGACTAGTAGCTCACCTCTCTGAGACATTTAGACTCCGTAAAGACTCCTGCAGGCTGTCCTCTGTCTGGGAGAGATCTGGAAGAAGATAGGAGGCTTGGCTGCCAGCACCTAAGGTCACCAGCTCCTCACCTCTCCCCAAGCTGCAGCCTTAGCCCTCCTGGGGCCTCAGTTACCACCCCCAGCCTAGCTCAGTCCCCTGCTGTGGCCCCTCCTTTGTGCGTTTTGATTTCATCTTCCTAACAGCAGAGTAACTGGTGAGAACTGCAAGCATCTTCTGCAATCCCTGAACAAGTTGCCAACATTTTAAGATAAGAAGGTTTCTAACATCTAGATTTCTGAATTCAATGAAGGATCAAATCTAAGGGTTGGAGAGACGGCTCAGCAGTTAAGAGCACTGACTGCTCTTCCAGAGGACTCCAATTCAATTCCTACCACCACGATGGCAGCTCACAAATCCAGTTCTAGGGGATATGACCCCCTTAAACAGAAATACATACAGGCAAAATACCAATGCACATAAAACAAAAAAAAAATAAAAATTTTTAAATGTAATTAATTTGAAACAGGGTCTCATTATATAGCCCTTGAAATCCTCCAAATTTCTGGGACTGCATTGTGTGTATCTATATCTAGAATGTTCTCTCTGTCTCTCTCTCTCTGTCTCTCTCTCTCTGTCTCTCTCTCTGTGTCTCTGTCTCTGTCTCTCTCTCTCTCTCTCTCTCTCTGTGTGTGTGTGTGTGTGTGTGTGTGTGTGTGTGTGTAAGCCAGCGGTCAGCTTCAGTTGTATTCCTCCATCACTTTCCGTCTTATTTTGTGAGGCAGGTTCTCTCGCTGAACCTGGAGCTCTTCATTTCATTTCAGCCCCACTGGTCAGAGAACTCCCAGATCCCCAGCCTGGGCAGATGGAAGCATGCTGCCATGCCTGGGTTTTACATAGATTCTGGTGATCAGGCCCTCATGCACACACAGTGAACACACTTCACCCTCTGGGCCGTTTTCCCAGCTCAGACACAGCATGCCGATTTGAAGTCAGTGACCTTATTCTGATCTCAGTATCGACTGGAGACCTAACAGGTGTCACCTATTGAGGACCTTAGCCCAGATCACAAGCAAAAAACTATCCGATTATCTTAAAAACCAAATTAAACTGAGGAAACAACCCAGGTGTGCTGGAGTTTGAGCCAGCAATAATGTGTGACCCTGAGACAGCAGCCAGCAAGGGGTCAGATTTCAGGTCACTTGACCCACTGTGCTGAATGCGGGGTACTCGCGCCCTCTGGTGGCTGTGGCGTGAGTTCTGGGTAGGAGTCAAACACCTTTGTGAGAGCCAGGTGTGCCCCCAGGTGTGAGGTGGAAAAGCGAGAACACCATCAGTGAAAGGCTCGTGGACTTCAGGACAAGGGAGCAGCTCAGTCACAGACATAGGGAACTGAGGGGAGTCGAGAGCCTTGGGGACAGCACCCAGGAGAAGGGATGCTCCCATCAGATACAGCCTGGACATCTCTGCACTGTGCCTGCTGTTCACAGGGAGGGCAGGGCACGGTGGAGGCAAACACCTATGTCTGTGGCTATCTGAACACATGTAAGAGGTCACCCTCCTGACCTCTACATGAAAAGTAAGAGCCGGGCGGTGGTGGCGCATGCCTTTAATCCCAGCACTCGGGAGGCAGAGGCAGGCGGATCTCTGTGAGTTCGAGACCAGCCTGGTCTACAAGAGCTAGTTCCAGGACAGGCTCCAAAACCACAGAGAAATCCTGTCTCGAAAAACCAAAAAAAAAAAAAAAAAGAAGAAAAGAAAAGAAAAGTAAGAAGATAACCGCAAAAAAGGCACAGCTGGGCTGTGGAAGCTGACTAACATAGAGGCCAAGGCCAGAGATAAAGTTCTGGTTTCTCTACCATCCCTGGAGAGAGATCCTGGCTCTCCCTCGCCCCTATACAGTTCCGTAGCCCAGGAAAAGAGCGGCGGTAGAGATCCTAGTGTGTGGTGGTGCTCACCTGCTCCATCCAGTATCTCATACTCCAGGTCTGTGTCTGTGTCGTCCCCTGTAGTCCCCGGAAGGCGCACCTCCAGGACTTCTGAGAAGCTGCCAGAAAGCACAGGGAGCTGGCGCACACCCAGGCAGTACGGCCTGCTCCAGCTGAGCCGCTCTTCCAAAGCCCAGATAGTGCGTGTCTGTCTAGCACCCCCTCCAAGCTACACCCTAAACCTGTACCGTGTTCTACCTTAGAGACTCAGGGTCGTCCAGGAAGTCCTCTGCCACCCGCTTGTACAGGGACTGCTGGCTGGGAGGCATGGGGCTGCTGGAGCGGAAGCTGTCCGTCTGCTCACGACTGGATGTGGAAGTCAGGTCCCACCACAGCCGGGACTGGTGGACGGTGGGCAGAGAGGGACAGCACAGAGAAGAAAAGAGAGGGGGACAGTAAGTCATGCTTGTCGCGTGCCTGCTGTAGATATGCTAGATTGTGGTGGCCTTTGTGCATATAAAGCAATGAGACCCAAGGTCGGGGAGTGACGGACTGGCGAGGGGAGAAGCTGAGGCATTGGGTCAGGGTCAGTTCTGAGCAGGCACTGAAAACGGATCCTGACCTTTGCTGAGGAAAGGCACCAGGCCCAGGGTGTGTGTGTGTGTGTGTGTGTGTGTGTGTGTGTGTGTGTGTATGTATGTAGGACAGATGGAAACACAGGTCAGTGAGCAAGTACTCCATACCAGCGTGTGGCAGACTTCCTGGAGGGAGTGAAAAAGAAGCCCAGTAGAGGAGGGCATGGCATAGTCAACATCAGAGCCTGATCTAGGAGCCTGCAGCAGTGGGAACGGAGTGAAAATGGCCACATTCTAGAGCGCGGGGGAGAGCTCGACAGGAGAGCTGATCCCACTCAGGTATTTAAGAGAGGCCATACGAGTGTGAGGGGGGCAAATTAGGAGTTATTACTGAGCCCTGGGGTTCTCATCTTGACCACAACCCCAAGGGAAACACTGCTCTTGGTCTCTGGCAGTGAAGATGAGGAGGAGCTGAGAGTGTGATTTTGACTGGTCCCTGGGGTTCTAGTTGGAATGTAGAAGCTCCCTCCCTGTCCCCAGTTTTCCAAGAAGCCAGAGAGCATGTGCATACAGTCTGCAGATGCAGGGACCATGGAGGACTCTGCTGGGGTCATACAGGAAGGAAGCCTGAAACCTGCCCCAGGCAGTGGCAAGAGGACTCCAGGCTGACCTGCCTCTCATTCCCATTCCAGCCCCTGGCAGCCCACAACAGTGGCACTTCCATGGTACCGTGGGCATCCTGAACTTGAGTGGCCACCGTGAAGAGACCACGTCATCACTTTGCCAAAGGTCAAAAGCAGAACCACAGGTCTCACACTGCAGGGACCAACTGAGCTGGGTGGAATAATGTCTCGTGAAATTCAGGTCCCCCTACAACTTATAAATGTGAACTGATTTGAAAGTAGGATCCGCGGCTGGAGAGATGGCTCAGAGGTTAAGAACATTGACTGCTCTTCCAGAGGTCTTGAGTTCAATTCCATGGTGGCTCACATGGTGGCTCACAACCATCTATGAGATCTGGTGCCCTCTTCTGGCATAAAGGTGTACATGAAGGCAGAACACTGTACATAATAAATAAATAAATCCAGGAGGAGGAGGAGAAGCAAAAGAGGAAGAAGAAGAAGAAGAAGAAGAAGAAGAAGAAGAAGAAGAAGAAGAAGAAGAAGAAGAAGAAGAAGAAGAAGAAGAAGAAGAAGAAGAGATAATGTAGGATCTTCACAGGTGGAATCAAGCTAAGAAGAAGCCAGAGTGGGCTGCAAATCCACCAGTGTCTTTGTTGTGGTTTAAATTTTTGAATGCTCCCCAAAGACTATGTGTTGAAGGCTTGACTGCCAACTTGTGGTGCTATTGAGGAGTTGTTACTTTAGGAGGAGGAGGCCCTACAGAAGGAAGTCAGTTAGTCTTTGGGGGTGTGCCCTTGCAGGAGACATTTCGGGTTCTCTTTCTGTCTTTGTGTCTACATCTGTGTCTCTCTCTCTCTCTCTCTCTCTCTCTCTCTCTCTCTCTCTCTCTCTCTTTTCCTAGCTACTATGAGGTCTCCCCCACCCCATGCTGTGCGGGGAGGTTCTGCCTCACCATAGGCCTGAAGTGATGGGGCTGAACCACTGTGGTTGAAACTTCTGTTGACACTCTCCTCTCAGGAAAGCTGTCTGACACACCCTCTAAGGCAGCGGCTCTCAGCCTCTGAATCGCAACCCCTTTGATAAACCTCCATCTCCAAAAATTACAGTTATGAATTAGGAACAAAAATTATTTAATGGCTGGGGGTCACCACAGGATGAGGAACCACAGCAAGGAAATCTGGAGACATCCACATGATGGTGGTGGGGGTTGGGTGGTTTCCAGCCAGGGATTGTTGAAAAAGCAAAGGTGGAGAGATAGAAAAGGCCATCTGCCAAAACCACACGAGCGTGCTGAGCCTTCTCTGTGGGAATGGGGTTCTTAGTCCCTATGATGTGTCCGGCTGAATGCAGCAGAGGGCGGGGTGGGGGCAAGAGCAGAGGCAGGGGGCAGGGGCAGGGGCCAGGGGCAGGGGCAGGTACCTCAGTGGAGCTGAGGAGGCTGCAGTCGCTGTCATCGGGTGGGCACATGGCATGCATCCTCACAAGCCGCTGCTTCCCCCGGAGACAGAGTTCCCTGCTTCCAGCTTCCTGCTTAGGCTTCCAAAGAGGCCAGATGGTTTCTTAGACCAGGGAACTTTCCCCTTAATTCCACCCCCAAGCAGGTTCCCATCTCAGCTTGTGGGGGACACGCTGGTGCCCCTGTACTTCCAGTAGTTACCCGCCAAGGAGATGAGATCCGCCTGGCTTGGGAAAAGAGCAATGCAGCCTGTCTAGAGAATCTAGAGCATGTACCTTGTGTGCTGTTTTTTGCTAGTTTTAAAAACAATATACTGTATGTATATTGTATGTATATGTATGTATATATCCATATAAATGTGTATGTTTACATGCCACAGAGACATGCTGTGTAATGTGCATATATATCCATACAAAGGTATATATTACATGCTACAGAGACATACTGTGTCTGCCTATATCCATATAAATGTATATATTACATGTATGTATTACATGCTACAAAGAAAATGAGGGTGGATGAAGAAGCAACTAGAGAAGAGGAGAGAATAAAGTTGAACGCCATCCCCAACTCAAAATGCGCAGTTACAGTTTGGAGAGTCGCTCAGTGGTTGGTTAAGAGCACTTGCTGCCCTTGCAGAGGACCCAGGTTCTAGTCTTAGCACAGACATAGCTCACAGCCATCTGTAACTTCAGTTCCAGGGCATTTGGTGCCCTCTTGTGGCCTCCACGGGCTGCTGACTGCACATGGAGCATATCCATATGCTTAGGCATGCACACGTGTCCATAAAAATACACACATGCCTATAAAAATAAAATAAATTTTATATATAGATAGATATAGATATACAGTTAGCATTTTGGCATCTACCCTTCCAGTCTTTTTACATTGTGTGGACTCACACACACATGCATAAAACAAGTATATGTTCACAAATATATGCATATATAGACATACATATGTGTAGATTATATTTACTGTATGTGTGTGCGTGTGTATATGCAGCTGAGTGAACACCTCCTGTGCATCACTGTGACCCTTGCAGCCCACCACCCAGCCTCCCACCACTACCCAGCCTCCCACCACCACCCAGCCTCCCACCACTACCCAGCCTCCCACCACCATCCAGCCTCCCACCACCACCCAGCCTCCCACTCTGGGGGCAGGGCACTCACTCCTCCTGGGGGCTCTGACTGTAGCCTGCGCAGCTGAGTGCGCAGCTCGCAGACCTGTTCTGTCAGCTCGAACACTCTCCTTCGCAGGGCATCCTTCTCCACCAGGCGCTGAGAAATCTCCATCTGGGCCCCATCCCTTGCTGTGTATGCCTGTAGCCCAGACAGACATGTGGGAACAGTTAGGTTAGGGGCTGAGTGATCACAGGCCATCTGATCTGCAAGAGGTGCCCCATACTGAGGGTGCTTATTGTTAACTCATCCAGTGTGCACTCACCAGGGCTCACACTGATTATACAAACCTACTATGTTTTAATAAAACCCATATCTGCGATGGATAGGAACAGGTGGGGGGGGGATGACAGAGAGCCGGTGTCAGTGCCTTACAGGGGAGTGAAGGACCTCCCACGGACCTAGGGAAGAAACCTGGAAGTGCGAGTTGTCTCCCCTGTGCCAGCAGCTCTTGGCCTCACAAACACCCCAGTAGGGGTAAGTGAAGGTGGTGGAGTTTTGGCCTCACCTATACCCCGGTAGGAGACAGTGAAGATGGTGTTTTCCTGAACCCGATGCCAGCAAGTGAGGATACCTGCATCCCCCCACTGCGGGGGATTTCCCCCCAGTGCTTAGGATACCTGGTCACGTTCCTTCTGCAGCTCGGCCACCTGGCCCTGCAGTGTGGTCATCTTTTCTCGGTACAGCTCACAGTCCACCTGGGTCTTCCGGAACTGGAGTAGGGTCTGTTCCTTCTCCTCCCAGTACTGTACATGGGGACATATCCATGGCGTTCATTGGCCCTGAGGCCTTAGGTGGAAAGAGGTGGATAGGGATGTGGGAGAAAAGGAGACGGGCTTGGAGGGGAAGTGAGGTGAATTCACTTTTTCTGCAGGAACAGGTTTAGAGTTCTGTCCACAGAGCGGCAGAGCCAATCATGCTGGATTTAGTCAGCAGTTGTGCGTGCAGGGTGTGTTCAGAGTTGCATGCGGTTTAATGGCCCCAAATACAGAAGGGATTTCCCCTCGCTCACTCTCTCCTACTGCTGCCTTCTTTTCTCTCCATTGTTTAAGTCCTGGGCTCTTGTGGTCCCTAAGCCTTTGACAGGGTCTTGGGGCTCCTCCATTGCTTGCCTGACCATGAGGATTGGGCTATGGTTAGCATTTAGTAAGGACCTGATGGAGGAACAGGTGGGTGTACCAAAAATTATCTAGGCCAAGTGAGTTGAACTGTGTGGGTGACTGAATAAGCCAGTCTCCCCACAATGCGCCTGCCCAAGATGGAGGGCACTGTGGTGTTACCTGCTTCTGCTGCCTCTCTGCGGCCACTGCTCGCTCCCGCAGTGAGTGGATGCGGTCCACCAGCTCTTGCTTGCTCTCCCGGGCCTCATCCAGGCTCTGTTCCAGAATGTCCTTCTCCACCTGGTGCAGAATGAGATCAGCCAACTTCCAAGAGCCCTACTGATGGGTAATTGGAGCCCTCAGGGCTCTGTGTATGTTAGATAGTGTGGCCTTATTAATATAGGTTGTTGTTGGAGGCTAGCTTAGGCTACAGAATGAGTTTAAGGCCCATTAGGTAATATAGTCGCTGGTCCAAAATAAAAAATGAAATGAGGGTTGTGGATACATTTTGGAGTGTGTGTAGGACTCTTGGGCTAATCCCCAGAAACACACACACACACCAGTCATAAGGGAGAACATAGACATTTGGCTGTAACTGGTCAAGGAGACAGAACCCCTCAAGGGACAATTCTAAACAATCTTTCAACCTTCTCCTTCAGCAGTTCTGCAGCCCAGCTTCCAGACAAAGGACAGACCTTTTCACGCTGCACCCTCCAGAGGGGCCTGTGAGTGACACACAGTCCAGCTCAAGCTGCAGTGAGCCATGCCCCATCCCCAAGGGGTATATGTTTAAAGAATTTGTGTATGACTGTTTACCTACAAGCATGTATGTGTACCATGTGAGTGCAACCACCTGCAGAGGCCAGAAGGGGGCGTTAGAATACCTGGAACTGGAATTCCAGATGGCTATAAGTGCCATGTGGGTATTGGGAAGTGAACCTAAGTCATCTGCAAGAACAGCAAGTACTCTTAATTGCTAGCCGTCTTTACAGTAACCCCCTCCCAGTAATTTTGTTTGTTGGTTTGTGTTTCGAGACAGGGTTTCTCTGCGTAGCCCTAGCTGTCCTGGAACTCACTCTGTAGACCAGGCTGCCCTTGAACTTACAGAGCCGCCTGCTGAATGCTGGGATTAAAGGCGTGTGCCGCCACCACCCAGCTCATTCCAGGCTTTCATTACTTTATTTTATTTTAATAAGGTATCATCTGCCTCAGGCTCCTAAGTGCTGGGATTGCAGGTATGCACCCCCACACCTAGCAGAATCTATCTTTTATAAGTGGCCTTTTCTATTGCAAAACAATGTGACCACAGTAAATTAACCCATAGGGTAAGCTAATATAGGGACAATGTTTCTAATGCTGTCACCATCTGGGTGGTTGGCAAGAGGGAGGCAAGAAGGAATGAGCAGGGGGTGGCATAACCTGACCCAGTGGGGCAGACTTATGGTGGGTACTGAGGCAGGAGGCTCATGAGTTCAAGGCCTGCCTACGATATAGAGAAGGGTTTGGCAGGAGCCACTGAGCCTCACTTTGGTGAAACCACCTGTAGGAAGTCGCACAGTCCACAGCCCCCACTGACACTAAGGACCTAGCCTTCCCAGATGGGCAGGAGGCACTGGTCTCCTGAGTGAGGGACTGAGCCTTACCAGGCTGAAGGTCATCGAGCGAAGTTTCTCGTTCTCCTCCTTAAGACGGTTCAGTTCCTCTCCCTCGCACTCCAGGTCGCTGGCCATCCTCAGGGACCTCTCTCGAGATTCCCGTTCACATGAGGACACAAGGCTTGCCCGCTGTAGCTCCTGCTTCACCAGGTAGAGCTGTGTGGGAGGAAGCAGGGGGAGGGGCATAGGGAAGGCTTCTCTATTAAGCATTGACCAGCTGCAGCTTGCCCCCCTCCCTGCTGCTGGTCGCATGTGAAAAGCCCCAGCCCCAAGCTTCGAAAGCACCATTCATGGGTTTACCTCCTGAGCAACCCCAGACCCTCGAGGGAAGAAGGGACATTTAAAAATATAAATATTTGAAGTACACACGAGTGCATGCCTGTGTGCAGGCGTGTGCACAGGAGTGGAGCTGCCAAAGGCGTCAGATCCCCCTGAGCTGGAGTTACACACTGCCCAGTGTGGACCAAAGTGGTTGGGTTCTCTGGGAAAACAGTGTGCACTCTTAAGCTCTGTGATGGTTTGAGTGACAATGTCCTCTGTTGACTCAGGCATTTGAACCCTTGGTCCCCAGGTGGAGGTCAGGAGGAAGGATGTCACTATGGGCAGACTTTGAGAGTATAGCGCCTTCTCCTACTCAGTTTCCTCTTGGCTTCAGTCTGTAGTAGAAGCGATGCTATCTTAGCTTCTTGCTCTGGTCATCTTGCCTCCTGCTGACATCCCTCCCTGCCATGGCAGCAGACTCTTAAACCTCTGGAGCCAGGAGCCCAGGCAAACCCACCCTTCTATAAGCTGCTTTGGCCACAGTGTTTTATCACAGCAACAACGGTAACAGACACAGCCACCCAGCCAGTTTAGCTTTATTTTACTACAGATGAGATACAGTGTTTAAACTAGTGGCTTGAGCAGACCAAGGGAGCCTGGTGCCAGCTCCCCTCCCTACAGTTAGACTGATGGGCACCAGTGCCTCTGGTGTCTGCCCTCTTGTATTCTGCGAATCCCTCTGATGGAGAGAATGTGGACCCATAGAGATGAGTGGCCACACCACCATAAGAAGAAGGTCAAACCAGCGAGGGCTTGGGACACTGAGGGCCACGGGAACTGGACCCTTCAGCCAGACAAAGTTTCCTGAGATAACTTGCAGGGTCCAGGGGTCTGTGTGTGCCAAGGGCCTGAACTCCCAAACTACTCAGCAAGATCAAGCTGGCTTCCTTCTTCTTTTGGTCAGAAGACCAAGAGAAATGTGGATCTCCAAGATCTCCCCCTGTGTTGGTCTGGCATCCCTGGAGGGAAGCACCCTATAAGGCAAACCCAGGAGGTCTGCAAGTCGGAGTGGAGGCTGGTTCCCAGGTGGGATCAAGAGAAAGAGGGGTCCTGCTTGGAATCCCCCCACACTTTGCTGGGTACCTCCTCCTGCAGGCTGTGACAGCGTGTGGCAGCCAGCTCCTTCTCCCGAAGTGCATTGCTGTAGTGCAGGGACAGGCTCAGCATCTCATCCTTCAGTTTCAGGACCTCGTGGAAGTGGGCGCTGACTTCACGCTTCATGCGGCTGTGGTCAAGCTCCAGCTGGCGCAGGCCCTCTGCACGGGCCTCAGCCGAGGCCAGGCGCTCCTTCAGCTGCTGGCATCTCCGAAGCAGCACCTCCTTTTGTGCCTTCTCCTGGGCCAGCTCATCCTGCAGGCTGCCGATGGCCCCAGCCAGGCACTCGGTCAGCTTGGATGTCTCCATGAGACCTGCAGATGGGCGGTCACTCTCTCTGTCACGCTGCCCTTCCTACTCAGCCCCCAGAGTCTTGTTCCCTTAGCCAGACCCTCGCGATCCTACAGGCCTACTTTATTGGTGTCTCTGAAAGCCTCCTGCTTTTTTGGATTCCTTATTTTTCTTTTTGTCTTCATTTCAACTGCGCATCTAGGCTTTCCCACAAGACCTTGCCATTCTCATGGAGCTCCCCTTACGAGCTGTTTGCACTCAAGGCTAGCTATGTCCGTGGGACTCCAAGAAAAACACCGCAGAGACATAAATCTGCCTGATGAACTCTCGAATACGTCTGTCACACCAAACTAGAACACATGGTTTGTTAGTTGAGTTTCCTGAGAGGCCTGTTCTTTTAACACCCAAATCTTTCAACAGGAAAGGCCAGAATCCATCAGCTCCTAAACGGGACCACATGTCCCACTATGCAGGCTAAGCCTTTACTGCATGACTATGCCCACCGACAGAAGCCAAGGGAGACACTAGGCTTCCCCGTAAGCAGCAGAAAGGTCAGCCTTTCACTCCTGGCATGTATGGCTGCCTTCCAGAGTCTCCTCATAGGACAAGGTCACTAAAGATAAGCCTCGAAGCCCCCAAGGCCTAGGGGCTTCTTATTCCCCATCCTATCCCAGTGCCGTGGGCTGTGAGAGTACCAGGACCCCAGACTGGAGGGACGTGCTGTGTGGCAGCCTCATCTGCTCCCTCTCTCACCGCTGAAGGTGCTGAAGTCGATGTCAGGCTGCAGCCCGGTGACCAGGGTGTACACATCAGGGTTGTGGAACTTCAGGCTTTCCAGAAAGGCGATGGCCCCATTCTTCCCTCGGGCCTTCAGCAGATCTAGCAAGTGCCCTTGAGAGAGAGAGAGAGAGAGCCAGCCTGAGCCACCAAAAGGTGTGGACAGCTTTGTCCGTCTGGGGATTGTGGTTCTGTGGGATCCCTGGTGGAGAGGTATGCGGGCCTTCACTGTTCTCACGGGCTCTGTGCACTAACTCCCTTTACTCGTGATCATCAACTCGGAGAAGCAAGATCCATTGTAGTTGGACTCCTACTAGGGACAAGAAAATTCTCTGCTATGAGCTGGGCATAAAGGGACATGTGCAGACACACAGTCTTACCATGCTGAGGGATCCCCCACCCCAGCTCTCTCTCTCTCTCTCTCTCTCTCTCTCTCTCTCTCTCTCTCTCTCTCTCTCTCTCTCTGTGTGTGTGTGTGTGTGTGTGTGTGTGTGTGTGTGTGTGTGTTCAGAAAACAGCAATCTTTTGGAGTTCCCAGGAGTGGCTGCAGGGAGCTCTAGAGCGTCTCAAACACAGGACTTAGACCCTGTTTTTCCTAGCTGGAGTTAGTAACTCGGATCAATCTCTCCTATACTTGGGATCCTTGGACATACATTATGACATCGGTAACCGCCACCTGCCACCTGGCTTCTAGGGTCTGCTTTTGTAGTGAGCATTTTGTCAACAGTAGCGCTTCATCCAACAACTTTCAGCGGGGCAGACACAGGTGAGCAGATGCTAGCAGAACAAATTCCAAAGGCAACTGCAGTGGAATGTCTGGTGCCCCCAAAAGGTATGCCATCCCCCAAAACGACCCGTGAAATAAACTAGAACCAGAGTGGAAGAGGGAACTCCCTTTGAGGGACTGTCCCCATCAGATTGGCCTGTATGCAAGGCTGTGGGACATTTTCTTGATTAATGATGGGTGGAGAAGGACCCAGGGCATTGCCGAGGGTGCCCCCTCTGGGCGGGTGGTCCTGGGGTATAAAAAAGAGCTCTGAGCAAACCATGAGGAGGAAGCCAGTGAGTGCCATTCCTCCATGGCCTCTGCTGAGTTCCTGCCCCAACTTCCTCAATTGTGGGAGCCCACGTCTGACTCAGTTTCCATCTGGAGTCATTTCTGACTTAAAGAAGTCATTTGAGTTTAAGCTTACCTGCTCTGCTTCTTCCAGTAACCTTGAGGGCTGTGACTGACATCTGTGTTAGCCCATAGAAAGAGCACATTTTTCTATTGAGATTTGGGCTGGTGTGTGCCAGCCAGAGGCACTCCATGTTAGAGATGAGAAGCTGCTTAGCTGACCCAGGTAATGCACCTGCTTGAGCTTCCTCCCAAGGTCAGTGCAGGGAGGTGGTCAGCTGACGGTGCTGCTCTTTGTGCAGCCTTTTGCCTGCAGTATAGATCCTGCGTGAGAAGGAAACTCGGGGCTGTTTGGTATTGACCTTCAGTCATCGGTCTATCCTATGCTTCTGTCTTCATTTCTTTTAATGTAACATTTCCTCAGCCTCAGCGCCCCCTCCCAGGGAACCCCAGCTGATCAGACACTCAATGATAGATTGCGGTTGGGAAGTGTAAGCCAAACAAACCCTTTCCTCCCCAAGCTGCTTTTGTTGTGTTTATCACAGCAACAGGAAACCACTAAGATGGTACCTGTGTGTGTCTTTTCCTTTGGACCAAGGATCTTTGTGGATATAATGAAGTGAAAGGTCTCAAGGCAAGGCTGTCCCGGGGCTGGGGTGCAGCTCAGTTGGTAGTGTGTTTGCACAGCATGAGGGCCGGGACACCCCCGTCCTGCTAGTAGAGATAGATGAATTGAAAATTCAAAGTCATCCCGGCTACATGGCAAACTCAAGGATACATGAGACAGTAGCTCAATCAAAAAATGAAATTTAGCCGGGCAATGGTGACACACACCTTTAATCCCAGCACACGGGAGGCAGAGACAGGCGGATCTCTGTGAGTCCGAGGCCAGCCTAGTCTACGTGAACTAGTCCCAGAGAAGTTCTGTCTTGAAAAACCAAATAAATAAATAAATAAATTTAAAAATTAAGAGAAAATGAAGATAAAGTGTGCCATATTCCAAATAGAAGCATGCTTACAGGAGGGAGAAGGAAAGCACAGGAGAGGTCGTGTGAAAGGAGGCAAAGCTGGAGAAATGGCACCGCACGCCCAGAGATTCCTGGAGCCCCTAGAGCGGATGGTACCTCACGCCCAGAGATTCCTGGAGCCCCTAGAGCGGATGGTACCTCACGCCCAGAGATTCCTGGAGCCCCTAGAGCGGATGGTACTGCACGCCCAGAGATTCCTGGAGCCCCTAGAGCGGATGGTACATCATGCCTAGAGATTCCTGGAGCCCCTAGAGCGGATGGTACCTCACGCCCAGAGATTCCTGGAGCCCCTAGAGCAGATGGTACTGCACGCCTAGAGTTCCTGGAGCCCCTAGAGCGGATGGTACCTCACGCCCAGAGATTCCTGGAGCCCCTAGAGCGAATGGTACTGCACGCCCAGAGATTCCTGGAGCCCCTAGAGCAGATGGTACCTCACGCCCAGAGATTCCTGGAGCCCCTAGAGCGGATGGTACTGCACGCCCAGAGATTCCTGGAGCCCTAGAGCAGAAAGGCAAAGAAGAGTCTCCACACAGCCTACAGCGGGATCATGGCCCTGTTCATACAGCATTCGAGTTTCTGGGCTGCAGAACTGAGAGAATGTGTCCCTGTGGGGCTTCTTCCCCTGGGCAGTAGGGGTGGAGGTCAGGGCTTTGTCCGCGTGAAATATCCCAACACTGTCCTTTGAAACAACTCTTTCTTAGCTTTCAGCTGGGACTTTGCTAGGGGACTAAAACAGTGTCCCAAAAGTTCGGAACCTTGGTCCCCCTGATGCTTTTATTGTGGAGGTTGTTTTGAGAGAGGACCTCACTTAGCCTACACTGCCTAGGACTTGTTGATCTAGAACTGAAGGCGGCCTTAAATTTCTGACCCTCCTGCTTCCAGCAGGTGCACACCACAATGCTTGGTTTATGTGGTACTGGGATCTAGCCAGTCCTTGGTGTACGCTGGCAAAGTTTCTACCAACAGATCTACATCCCCCTCCTTTTTGATAGGGTTTCACATGATAGTCCGGACTGGCCTCGAACTTGTAGCAATCCCCCTGCCTCAGTCACTTGAAATGCTGAGGTGACAGGCATGAGCCAGCCCTGGTATTGAGGTCCTCCCCTTCCCACCATTGCTATAGCATCAACCTTGTTGAACTGCTGGGCAGGAAGCCCTCCAGTGTAATCCAGGCAACTTAGGGTGAGGCTAAAACGGCTACGGACTCACCGACTCTCATGGCACTGTTGGTGAAGCGGGCGCTGTGGAGGACCTCCTCTTCGTCCAGCTGGCCCAGCACCTTGGCCTGGCGCAGGTAGGGGGTCAGGCGGCTGGGGCAGATGCTCTGCACGATCTTGCAGCGGTGACTCTCCAGCATGTCCCAGAGCATCTCCTCGTCCAGAGCGGTCAGCGTGGAATCCGTGCGGCACAGTTCTGCCATACCTGGACTCTGAGAGGGCAGGATGGGGTGCAATCATGGACTCTGAGAGAGCGCGATAGGGGTGCAATCGTGGACGCTGAGAGGGCGGGATGGGGTGCAAACATGGACTCTTAGAGAGCGGGATAGGGGTACAATCATGGACTCTAAGAGGGCGGGATAGGGGTGCAATCATGGACCCTGAGCGGGCAGGATAGGGGTGCAATCATGGACTCTTACAGAGCGGGATAGGGGTGCAATCGTGGAGGCTGAGAGGGCGGGATAGGGGTGCAATCGTGGACTCTGAGAGGGCGGGATGGGGTGCAAACATGGACTCTTAGAGAGCGCGATAGGGGTGCAATCGTGGACGCTGAGGGCGGGATAGGGGTGCAATCGTGGACTCTGAGAGGGCGGGATAGGGGTGCAATCGTGGACTCTGAGAGGGCGGGATAGGGGTGCATTCACAGACAGGTGTCATTAAACTACATTTGCCATTTGCTGTTCATAGCCCAGGGACTTCATTAACCCAAGAAGATGGTAATGAAAATCAGGTTTGGGCTGCGTGCATAGCTCAGTGCTATAGTTACTCAGCATTGCTGAGGTGCTGGGTGCAAGGTTCCATCCTCAGTACCACACACACACACACACACACACACACACACACACACGCACGTACACACACCACACACACACATACACACCACACACACATACACACACACGTACACACACCACACACACACACAGACACACACACGTACACACCACACACACACCACACACACATACACACACACGTACACACACACACACACACACACACACTGGGGGGGGGAAAGAAAGGCTGAGGAACTGTCCTGGAGTAAAATTTAGATCTTGGATGCTGTCTAGCAGCTGGTATTGTTGCTGCTCTTCTAAGGGCAGAAAGGGTAAGGTGGGGAACAGGGCTGGGGAGAGCACCCAGCCAGGACAGAATTGCAGGTCAGGAGTCAGGGTGTCAAGAGTTCAAGGTGGCTGCATAAAAGACAGCCTGATCTGATTAAACAAAGCCCACTGACTTTCAGCCTGACCAGGGGAGCTGGAAAGGGCTCCCCACTACATAGCTCCCCAATCTTGAGTCGGTTTACAAAGGCTGCTACTGTGTCTGCTTCTGTGGAAGATCAAGTCACATAGCCCTGTCCACTTGAAGCAGCCGCTCGGGTGATGTGCCTGTGGGTGGACACTGGGCCACTCTAGGCTTTCACATCACACACAGCACTGCAACATCCTTGTGCATCTCTGAGCACTGATGGGAGCCATCGCGGGACCACAAATCCCCGCGGCTTGATTATTTTCATTTGTCTAAATGATCTGGACCAGCTGGTGTTGAGTAGGAAGAGGTTTGAGTTCTGAAGATGCCCAGAAACCATGGCAAGCCAGCCCTTGTGTTTATAAAAACCATAAAGCAATGGCTGGGCCACTCTGTCCCCACGAGCAGCACCCAGTCCACTTGGGATAGCTAATCTTGATCATTGACTTGTCTGTATTTTGATTCATCTAAACACAGTCCTCTTGCATGGCTGTACAAGTGTCTCCAGACAAGTCTGACTAAGGAGTGAAGACTGGCCCTGAACATGGGTGTCACCATGCCTGAGGATTGAGATCCCAGACCGAAGGGAGAGGAGGAAGCCAGCCCAACAGCAGCCGGCAGCTCTCTGCTTCCTCTCTGTGGACAGTGTGAGCAGCTCTTGCTCCTGTTGACACGCCTTCCACACCCTGACAGACTGTTCCCCAAATCACGAACCCAAATAACCTATTTCTTCACAGCAACAAGAGGAACAGATAAACAAAACCATGTCAGGACCCCAGGCTCCAGGAAGTTACTCACCAGAGGTGCCCAGAGTCACTTCTGCAGGGCCTCCTTGCAACTGGCTGGAATCTCCCTCCCTGCTTGGTGAGCTGCCAACGGCTCTTTCTCCACAGGTTATAGTGGGGCTGGGCCGGGCAGGAAGGGCTGTGAAGTTACTTCAGACCATGTGACCTGCTCCAAGACTCAAAGTCTGAGCACCAAAGCCTAAAAGGCAAGTGGGAAGAGAAACAATAAAAGATTGAGTTCATTCCAGAAATTGCTGCAGACGCCTCTGACCCGTGACTTTCTCAGTTCCTTAGAGGAGGCAGGATCTGGATGGAATCTGACTCGGAACTCCAGGACGGCACTAGAAGGAGTTAGCAGGTGTCTTTGCCACCCAGTGTTCACAGACCAGTCAGAGAAGAGCCTCCATGAATACCCTTCCTCAGAACTTCCTCATGCAGAGAGAACTCTGGAGAGCAGGTGGGCAGGCCAGCGCCATCACAAGGAAGAGGGTCACATGGGGATGAGCAGAGAGCACTCAGGAGAGCCACCAGCTCACTCCCGGTTTCCTGCTGACAGCTGACCCTAAGGTGTTCCAAGTCACATCCCCCAAAGGACATGGGAATGTGAGCTTGGTGGAAGCTGGTTTTCACAGATGGAGTTGGTGAGCTTACTAGAGTCATTGGTGTCCTTTCAAGATGGGGGGAGGTGGGGACTTGGGATGCTAAGCCAAACTGCCAGGGATAGTTCTAGCAATACAGAGATTTGGGGTGGTACGGGGAAGACATTCTTGGAGCATCCCTAGACGTGACATCTGTTGTTTGGAGCCACTGCCTGCACCGTACTAGACACACAGGGCTAGGAGGTTTGGAAATGCCCAGGCCTGGGGTGCCTGGCCCTGTGTCAGCATGCCACTCATGGACACATCTCAAGGGGCTCTTTCGGACCCAACATTTGCCTAGTGTTTACGTCCACGTCAGAACAGGACCATCTGTAAACTGCAGAGTCTGGTGGAGGGTGAAAATAAAGCCAGGTTTGGTGGCACCTTTAATATCTGCACTTAGGAGGCAGAGACAGATAGATAGATCTCTGTGAGTTCAAGACCATGCTGGCCTACATAGCATGTTCCAGGTCAGTCATGAGTGACATAGTGAGACCATGTCAAAAAAAAGGTGAAAACACATTACATTAAAAAGAGGAATGGAAGAAGGAAGGAAGGGTGGGAGGGAGAGAGGAAGGGAGGAAGGGAGGGAGGGAGGAAGGAAGGGAGGAAGGAAGGAAGGAAGGAAGGAAGGAAGGAAGGAAGGAAGGAAGGAAGGAAAGAATCCAAGCGGGGGATGCAGCTCAGCTGCAGAGCGTTGGCCTACTGTGCACTCATGTACTAAGCCCTGGGTTCAGTTCCCAACATAACCCAGGTGCGGTGGTACTTCCCTTGATCCCAGCACCCGGGTGGTATAAGAGATGAATAACGTGTTTAAAGTCATTAGCTACGTTGCAAGTTCAAGGCCAACTTGGGCTACATGAGACCTGTCCCAGCTTTAGTTAAAATTTTAAT
The DNA here is from genome assembly GCF_037038515.1 of Microtus pennsylvanicus. Lineage (NCBI taxonomy): Eukaryota > Metazoa > Chordata > Mammalia > Rodentia > Cricetidae > Microtus > Microtus pennsylvanicus. The sequence goes on from NC_134589.1 coordinate 2,784,848, forward strand.
TAAAAAAGAAAATGAGAATTTGTAGATGGTGAGAGCTGAGCAACAAGCCCAGGACAGGGCTGGGAAACACACAGCCCAGTAGCCAGCCCCGACCTGGTCAGCTGGAGGAGTCTCCGGGACGCCGTATCACACCCATGTGCCGTGGGTGTGGAAATTGACTGTGGGGTGTATGCATGTGTTTGTGAAGACACAAAGGCCTCTAAATTTCACATCAGGATGGGTAAATTATGAGGCATGTGAACGATGGTCAGCAAAGCTGCTAATTAAAAAGAAAGGAGCCGTGGCGCACGCCTTTAATCCCAGCACTCGGAAGCAGAGGCAGGAGGATCTTTGTGAGTTCGAGGTCAGCCTGGTCTACAGAGCAAGTTCGGAACAGTCAGGGATGTTACACAGAGAAACCCTGTGGAAGAAGAGAAAGAAGAAGAAAAGAAGAAAAAGAAGAGGAGGAGGAGGGAAGGAAGAAAAGAGAGATAAATAGGTGGATGGATGGATGGATGGATGGATGGATGGAAGGATGATAGAAAGATCTCAGATCTATATTAATCCTGCTCTGGTCTCAAGCCCCTGACATGGTCCAGGAAGAGGGTGTGGCTTGAGGAGCCCCCCTACCTTGATCTGGCCTGTCCCACCAATCTGAAGCCAGAGGATACTGTCTTCAGTGTAGGGACACGGCCCCATTTCTGTTTCCCGTATTCTCCTCCTGCCCTCTTGTCCTCCCCTTCCCCCTCCCCCTTCCCTGCCTCTCTCTTCCTCCACACCCTTCCCCTTCTTTCCCTTCATTAGTCTGTCACTTGACTGTTCGGAGCCCCACCCAAGCCTGGTTCCTCTTGTGCCAGTCCCTGACCTCTGTGTGTCAGCCACTCAGATCCCTTCACTGGATGCCACCTCCCAGGACTACCAGCACCGTGTCTGGGGGTTCCCCTACCCGTTCTTAGATGCCAGGAGCATGGGTGGGCATAGCTACCTCACGTGTCGCTGACGTATACAACACGTGAAACAAGGACAAATGGTGACGGAGACCTGGAAGCCCTCTACCGGGGTCTTGCCGGAACAAACCCCTGATAATTCCGAAACTGTTTTATGGGGTGGGGGCCAATTCAGACGGCTCAGCAGGTAAAGTCCTTTGCCACTGAGGCCGACGACCTGAGTTCAATCCCTGGGACCCACAAGGTGGAAGGAGTGAACCAGCTCCAGGCTGTGCTCCTGTCTCCACACTAGTGTGCTGCCCCCGATAATAAGTAAATAGATAAACAAGAAAGAAATTAAGTGTAAAAGGAAGAAAAATCAGGAAAAGGGAACCAACACAGGGAGAAGCCGGCAGCCCTGAAACCAGCCCAGAGCGCCCAAGTGCCAGCCCAGAGCACCCCAGTGCCAGCCCAGAGCACCCCCGTACCAGCCCAGAGCGCCTTAGTGCCAGCCCAGAGCACCCCTGTGCCAGCCCAGAACTCCCCAGAGCACCCCGTACCAGCCCAGAGCACCCCAGTGCCAGCCCAGAGCGCCCCCGTACCAGCCCAGAGCGCCTTAGTGCCAGCCCAGAGCACCCCAGTGCCAGCCCAGAACACCCCAGAGCACCCCGTACCAGCCCAGAGCGCCTTAGTGCCAGCCCAGAGCACCCCGTACCAGCCCAGAGCGCCTTAATGCCAGCCCAGAGCACCCCAGTGCCAACCCAGAATGTCCCTGGAGAGGGTTGGGTTGCCAGGCTCCTGCTCTATATCCACCCAAAGAGGAGCACGGTGGGTCACATCTACAGAGCACACCCCACGCCTCCCCGCACCTTCTGCAGAGTCACTGCCCAGAGAGACATTGCCTTCTTAGATTTCTGTCTCAGCTCTAAGAGAAGGGGCTCTCCTAATGTGTGCTGGTATTGCAGAGGAGGGAAGCGTGCCAGGGAACAACAGATGTTGGCTCCAGTGGAGGAGGTTCCGGAAACGTCACGAGAAAGGAGATGGCCGTCTAGAACTGCCTTGGTCAGGAAGATGCCACTGTCAGGACAGGATTCTTCCCCTCCCACACAATACAGAGGTGTAGAGTGTGCTTCCCCAGGTCCAGAGATATCCACCTAAGCAAACACGGAGCTTGACCCTGCCCCTCAGCTGCAGAGACAGACATTGTAGGCGCCCCTGAATTGTGACCCTTTCCCTGGCAGGATCAACAGCCCTGCAGTTAAATTGGTACCAAATGACCCCCAAATAAGGGCTCATGGAATATTAATTTATTAGTAGCAAACCACGCTGCGCCATTCGCCCATGCATCATTACATCAGGACTCAGGATGCGAGCAGATCCAACAGCCACACTCCAGCCTGCAGCCAAAACTCGGGTCTGCAGGAGGCTCTGGGGTCCATGGCTAGGGAAAAGGGGATGCTGATGTGTTAGGATTTGTGGAGCCTTCCAGGACTGGGTCCCAGTGGTCACAGGGGCTCTGGGAGCATTAGCTAATCTGATTGTACATGCCTCTTTTTTCCTGATAGGTGATCTACCCTTGAACTGTCCCTGCCACTGTCAGGGCAACTTAGAAAGAAAGTCAGGGCCCTCGAAAGTCTAGTTCTGTCCCAGGCCTCTCGAGCCCCAAAGCTGGTCCAGGATAAAGGTATAAGTGGATTTAACCAAGCAGTCCCTCAAGGCCACTCTGGGTGGCCTGCTATTGATCAGCATATAGTAATTCAAAGAGCCAGAGAATGAGACAGTTTGCCAGGCAGGGGGCATGGCTGCAACCCAGAACTTGAGAGGTAGAAGCTAAAGGAATAGGAATTCTAGGCCAGCCTGGGCTACACAGCAAGTTTATGCCAACCTGGTTACATGAAACCCTGTCACAAAACAAAAATGAAAATGAAACACACACTCAAAAAAAAAAAAAACCCAAATCGGGAAATCATTGCTTGGGTCTGGGGTGCAGTTCAGTGGGAGAGCACTTACTGAGAGTGGGTGAGGCCGATGGTCAGACACACACACACACACACACACACACACACACACACACACACACAGTGGATGAGCTGGGTGTAGTCCCAGATTCTTGGGAAGCCCCATGAGCTTGAGCGTTGGAGACCAGCCTGGGCAGCAGAGCAAGTCTTGATCTCAGAAAACAAACAGAAAGCGGGGCTGTGTTTATAATTCGGTTCCAGGTTAGAGAGTGGTGAGTCCTACTGAGAAAGAAAACCCGCCCCAGATCTGGTACCCTCTCAGGAGCCTGAGCCCAACACTAGAGCAGCCTCCTGCATCCTCCTCCGAGACCCTTCCTTGTCTGCCTTCTCAGACCCCAGGCCTCAGCCCCCTGTTCCGTCTGGTAGGAGAAAACTTCCCCTTCTCTGACACACACTCTCTCACACACACACACACAACACAGCAAACACACAAACACGCACATTATCATTCACACCCCCACATGATCTCTCTCACACGTACACAAGCACAAGTGCGCGCACACACACAAACTCAAGCATACACACACACTCATGTGCACATACACACCACACACACATGAACACACACATTCTCACCCCCCCCACATGATCTCTCACACATACACAAGCACAAGTGTGCACACACACACTCAAGTATACACACACATATACTACTCTCTCTCACACATGTACACATACACACACTCTTTTTCTCATGATCACCTACATGCACACTCATATACTCTCTTACACATGAGCACAATACAAACACATAGACACACATACACACCACACACATACACACTCTTACACATGAGCACAACACAAACACATAGACACACATACACACCACACACATACACACTCTTACACATGAGCGCAACACAAACACATACACACATACACACTCTTACACATGAGCGCAACACAAACACATAGACACATACACACCACACACATACACACTCTTACACATGAGCACAACACAAACACATACACACATACACACTCTTACACATGAGCACACACACAAACACATAGACACATACACACACCACACACATACACACTCTTACACATGAGCACAACACAAACACATAGACACATACACACACCACACACATACACACTCTTACACATGAGCACACACACAAACACAGACAGACATACACACACACACTCTCCACACACACAAACTATACACACACACACACACACACACACACACACACACACACACACACCAGCCTGGAGAGGAGGTTAGAACAGGTTGCTGACGGATGTGGTAACCCCCTCCAAGCACAGAAGGGAGGATGGCCCTTTGTGTCCTTCTGCTCCAATCCAATCTCTCGTCTCGGTCCCATCTGTGGAATCCCCCATTCCCACTGATGACAGGCCTAACTCACTGTACCCCTGCCTCCAGACACCTGCTTTCCGCTTCATCCAACCCAAGTAACCCAGGAGGCATGACTATAAATCCCAGACTCCTTTCACCTGTCCGGACCCTGTGTCTCTGTGATAGAACTCAGCAACCAGAGAATATTCCAGCTCCTTAACCGAGCACGGTGAGACAGGCTAACCAAGCATGGTGAGACAGGCTATTCCCTTCATTTCCCCACAAACCAGGTGCCACCTCCACTCCTACTGAACAGCCTCAGAACAGCCAGGGTCCTGTCCTGACCTGTCCATTGTCCTGACCCGTCCACGGTCCCTCTGGGATGCTGACTGGATCTGGTTCGGACTTCGCAGTAGCCGTTCTTTCCTGTGGCAGCGATGGTCGGAGGCTCAGTCTTAGGCTGGGCTAGGCTGAACAGCAACTGGGAGCAGGTTTGACAGGCACGGTCATCTGGGCTCAGCCCTCAGAAGCAGGGCCTTATATATCCGGCTTACATACACACACACACAGGTGAAGTACCGGCTCATTCCCTCTTCATGCATCTGATTGGCTGATGTGAGAGTCACCGTCGCCTGTTGAGAAATGCCAGGCATCTGGTCCCCCCACCTAAAGCAGTGACCGAGGGTGTGGTGGGGGCCAGGAGAATCCTCCCTCCTCTGTGTGCAGTCAGCCCAGTCCATCAGTCTCTACTCTTGGAAAGAACCTGGGAAGGTGAAGATGACTGGGGGCCTTCCTGGTCCCATGACCAAATACAGGGATCACACGGTGACCCCAACAGGCCCATCAAGGGCCAACACTTCCGAAGTAGACTTAGGCCGTGGCAAAAGCCTTGGGCATCTCTTCCTAGAGTCTGATAACTTTAGCCATGTGGTATTCCTAGATCTACATCCACATCCTTCTCTACTGCACAGCGGCTCCCAGGCCCCACTGCCAGCATTCACACAGCAGGCAGGGACACCCAGTGGGAGCCTTAACTGGGATCCGAGCACGCCCTTTGGTGTGCAGGCTCTCGGGTCCACAGTGCCCAGTCTCCAGCTGCTGATGGCACATACCTCCCGCCTTCTCTGGGCGTGCAGGTTCCTTCCGAGTCTCTGACTCCAGGCTCACTCCCACGCCAACCAGCTTTGGCACCTGCTGCTCCTGCTGCCAAGCACTTCCTCCCCTCAGCTCCTTCGGATGCCACCTAAGGCCCAGCTTCCCACAAAAAGGCCCTTCCAGGCCTTTCGATTTTAACCTGCGGACTTCTCATCTGGGCCCTCCCTTCCCCTAGGCCTGTTTCATTTCTCTCTGTTGGACTCGTCCGCCCCATCTATTTTGCAGTCTGGTTTTCTGCCTCCCCCATGGCATGTGACAATTCTTGTCTTTCTTGTTCTCTGTGCAGCCCCACCCCTAGGACAGTTGCATAAATATTGCCCGAGCAAATGAGTAAACCATGTCAGGCTCCTGGGTTCTGACCAGGGTGGAAGGCTGTTCTCGGTCCCTTGTCTGGGTGGGAGAACCCTAGGAATTTTCATCTGGACAGATGAAAACTGGCCTCCCGGGTCACAGGCTAGTCCCCCTGCTGAGGAGAAGGCCACAGCCACTCTGCCAGGGTCACAGACTCAAGCAGAGTTAAGAGCATCACCATCTCTTGGGCAGGTTGCTGAGCACCCTGGCCCCGGGCTTCTCACATCTCCCCCTAAAATGTCCCTACCATGTGGCAGGAAGGCTCATTCCACCAAGGCCCATGCATAGAAACCTCTAGATAGTTCTAGGTCGTGCAAAGAAACTCTACAATGCCAAGTGAAGGAGGGAGCCCGAGTCTCTGCCCTCAAACACAGAGGCCGGGCGTGATGGTGTGTGTCTGTAGTCCCAGCATTCAGGAGGCTGTGTCAGGAGGAACGTGAGTTCCAGACCAACCTGGGCTGCGGATTGGGGTGGCGTGGGGGGGCTCTCCTGCGTGCACAGAAAGCATGCCTAGCATGGTGGTGCAGCCTGTAATCCTGGTCCTCAGGAGACAGAGGCAGGAGGCCTTTCTAAGTCAAAGGCCATTCTCAGCTTCCTTCTGAGTTCTAGGCCAGCCAGACGTACACAAAGTCCTATCTCAAAATAACAGCAGTGATAGTCTGAAAGAAAGGCAGAAAAGAAAACATTAAAAGAAACACGACCTCTTTAGACTCACAGGGCGCTCCACAGATAAAGCGCAGGATTCTGTCGTCTTCTCCACAGCGCCCTCTGCTGCTTAGCCAGCATCCTCGGGATTGCAACAGGGTGTCTGTCACTCCAGGGACAGCCACCCTCGAGGTGGGTGGGGCTGGCTGAGGGCAGCTGGCGCCTTGACTACATGGCCTATAGTGAGTGCTGTGATCAGTAAGGACAGGGGACAGAAACTGGCCCCAGGACAGCCAGAGGGCAACTCGGAGCAACACTGCATTTATCAGCAGTTACCAGTGATGTTCTGGAGGTCAGGGAGGTTCTGGTAGGCTTTGGAGTAACATTAGCACGAGTGGAGATGGAGGAACTGGACAAGTGGAAGGTCCTGGGAGAGGAAAGATCAGACACATCAGGACGTGCAGACCAGCCGGGCAGGCAGAAGAGCATCCAGGCAGAGTGACACCGAGGACTGAGAGTCACGCCTCTTCTTGCTCACCACTCATGGGCAAGAGGATTCCAGGATTCCTTCCAACACATTATAAACAGTTTCCCAACACTCAGCTGGAGGCCTGAGCAGACAGGGTGCAGTGGCACCTGACTCCTTGCCCCTCACTAGCTGCCAACACAGGGAGTGTGCTACGGCAGGGCAGGGCAGGGCAGGGCAGGAAGCCATTGTTTCCACAGAGCAGGCAGAACAGGTCACTCTCTGCTGTGCCTCTGCACTGCCACCCGAGCTCCACGTGGTGCCTGAGAACCGTCCACCCAATCAGCCAGCTCCCATCTACTGATGGGAATTTTCTTCCTTAAAACTGGTGAAATTCACTGGGCAGTGGTGGCGCACGCCTTTAATCTCAGCACTCAGGAGGCAGAGGCAGGCGGATCTCTGTGAGTTCGAGGCCAGAGTGACTTTCAGGACAGCATTGGCTTTTTTTTTTTTTTTTTTTTTTTGGTTTTTCGAGACAGGGTTTCTCTGTGGTTTTGGAGCCTGTCCTGGAACTAGCTCTTGTAGACCAGGCTGGTCTCGAACTCACAGAGATCCGCCTGCCTCTGCCTCCCGAGTGCTGGGATTAAAGGCGTGCGCCACCACCGCCCGGCCAGCATTGGCTTTTACACAGAGAAACCCTGTTTTGAAACAAAAATAAAACAAACAAACAAAAACGGGTGAAATTCACAGCACGCGAAAGGAGAGGATTGGGGTGGAGGGCTCAGTGGGATCTACAGTGTCCAGATCAGAATTAGATCAGAAAAGTCGGTACTCTGGGTCACGCCACCATGCTAGGCATGCTTTCTGTGCACGCAGGAGAGCTCCCCCGGTTCCAATCCGCAGCCCAGGTTGGTCTGGAACTCACGTTCCTCCTGACACAGCCTCCTGAATGCTGGGACTACAGACACACACCATCACGCCCGGCCTCTGTGTTTGAGGGCAGAGACTCGGGCTCCCTCCTTCACTTGACATTGTAGAGTTTCTTTGCATGTCCTAGAACTATCTAGAGGTTTCTATGCATGGGCCTTGGTGAGATGAGCCTTCCTGCCACAGGGTAGGGACATTTTAGGGGGAGATGTGAGAAGCCTGGGGCCAGGGTGCTCAGCAACCTGCCCAAGAGGTGATGATGCTCTTACCTGTGCTTGAGCCTGCGACCCTGGCAGAGTGGCTGTGGCCTTCTCCTCAGCAGGAGGACTAGCCTGTGACCCGGACACCAGATTTCATCTATACAGATGAAAATTCCTGAGGTCGGAGGCTAGAGTGATGTCTTAGAGGTTAAGAGCACTGGTTGCTCTTCCAGGGGTCTTGAGTTCAATTCTCAGGAATCACATGGTGGCTCACAACCATCTGGGATGAGATCTGGTGCCCTCTTCTGGCCTGTAGGCATACATGCAGACAAAACACTGTATACATAATAAATAAATCTTAAAAAAAGAAAGAAAGAAAGAAAGAATGCCTGGCGTGGTGGTGCATGCCTTTAATCCCAGCACTTGGGAGGTAGAGGCAGGCAGATCTCTATGAGTTCGAGGCCAGCCTGGTCTACAGAGCAAGTTACAGGATAGGCTCCAAAGCTACAGGGAAACCCTGTCTCGAAAATAAATAAATAAAATGAAGAAAGAAAAGAAAGACAATTTCTAAGGTCCTTCCACCCAGACAGGGGACTGAGAAAAGCCTTCCACCGTGATCAGCATCTCCATCAGTGGGAATCAGGAGCCCAAGGAAGCCTTCTTGTCCATCCGGACGACATTCACACGGTTCACATGGCTGTTCTAAGCTGGTTCCACAACATTTTCCTCACCCCTCCACCACAAAGGGAAACCCCACGCCACAGCTCTTGCTGCACCCCTTACTTATTCCTAGCACAAGGCCCCGGGAGTCTCCTATCTCATGACCCAGAAATCTTTGTAACCCTGACAGCCCCACCTAGCCCTGCCAACTATCGGCTCTGTAAACTTCCACCTAAAATTTCCACGGTGTCAGACAACTGCCGCCCCCTCTCTTCAGAGCTTCAGCATCTCCTTCGCCTCTCCCTATGCAGCCAAGCCACCTTTCCAGCTCATGTGTCAGAACTCATCCCTGCCCAGCCCCGCCCCATCCGGAAGGGGCTCTGTGGCAGTCACAGTCTGCGAGACCCTGCTAGCTGTAGCCCTTCTCCCTTCCCTCCAGCTCACTCTGCCTATGCTCCTTCTTTCTGTACCTTCCCTGGCTGTAACTATGAACACCTCAAGTCAGGTGACATTTTCCTCCAGTCACCAAGTGAAACCAGAAACTCAGTAGCTTTTTCTACTTTGTTCTATTTTATTTATTTTTATTTTTATTTTTATTTTTTTTGGTTTTTCGAGACAGGGTTTCTCTGTGGTTTTGGAGCCTGTCCTGGAACTAGCTCTGTAGACCAGGCTGGTCTCGAACTCACAGAGATCCGCCTGCCTCTGCCTCCCGAGTGCTGGGATTAAAGGCGTGCGCCACCACCGCCCGGCTCTATTTTATTTATAACATACCATTATCTTATTTGTTTGTGGGTTTCGTGGGCCTTGCCCTTCTCTGGAATAAACACTCAATGAAGGCAAGTGAGCCCCAGTCCTGGACTGGGAATGGCTCCTGTCCTGCTCGGGTGGAGCAGCTTGCTGTACACCTGCGCCTCTACTGGGTGGTGGTGGGGGAACACTAGAAGGAAGCAATCCTTGGCGACAACTCTATGGGTTTCCTTTGGTCTAGTATGTCAATCTCTGCAGTGACAACAGCTGAGGATGGGGCTGCCTGAGCTTCCCCCACCCCTGGGCAGGAGGAGACTCCCACCTTATCCTTGACTCCAGGAGCTCGAGGGGGTGCCGATGGGCTCCTGTCTCGTTTCCCCCATTGCTCCCAGAGGTGTTTGCTGTGCTCCCGCTCAGCTGGACCGTGTCTGTGTTCTGCCTTCTTTCCCTGGGTGTGAGGAGTGAGCAAGCTGGCAACTGTTTACTTACGTTAAGGAAACCGGGAAGCTAAGTAGATATACCCCTCCCCTCCTTAAATTAAACACAACCCCCAACATGGTAGGTAGGCAATGTGGGGCTAATGAGAAAGTGCGCTAAGGGCAAGAGTGACCAGCCTGACCATCTTTGTCACCTGGAAGCTTCTTCCCTTGAGAGGCCAAGGTGTCCAGGGCTCCGGAGTGCAGGATAAAGCCACTGTAATGGAAACTCTGAGCTTGGCCAGTCTCTCCCTTGCTGTAAACGTAGACTGAGCATAGTTTTCCCGCAGTAGCATAGGTGAGATATTTGCCGGCACCCTCTGCTTGTAATGGTGGCTGAGATGTATAAGAATCACATTAATCCCTCAGCTTAAACACTGAAATCATAGATTGTCAATAGGGCTGTCAGTTATTATTTTAATTAACTAAGCAATTTATTATTTGCTTGCGCATGCCAGTGTGTGTGTGTGTACATGCATGCAGGTCTTTTCAGAGGCCAGAAGAGGGCCTTGGGTCCCCTAGAACTGGCTGTGAGCTGCCTGACACGGGTGCTGAGAACTGAACCTGGGTCCTCTGGATGAGCAGCCAGTGCTCTTAACCACTGAGCCATCTCTCCAGCCCTTACTTAGTAGTTTATTTTTATAAAGACAGTCTCTTCACGTAGTCCAGTCTGGCCTCAAAGTCTGGATGCTCCTGCCTGCACCAAATATTGGGGTCATAAGTATAAGCTACTACCCTAGACTAAACCATTGCTTTTAAGTAGGTAGGTACATATAAAATACAATGTAACCACGGTGATTAGATACAATAACAAGGCAAGTGACAAAGGCATGCTTGACCAGATTGTAGCTGCCTACAACTGTTAAAAGCAAAATGAGGGTCTTCAAATTGTTTGGGTACTATAAGAAATGATAAAGCAGGCTGGGAAGCTGGCTCATGGACTAAGAGAGCTTGCTGTGCAAGCTTGATGACCTAGGTTTGATCTTAGAACCCACATAAAAGGAAAGAAAAACTACAAAGTTGTCCCCTGACCTCCATGCCTACAACGTGGTATGGGCATCCCACTTACATCCAAGAACACACACAAACACACACAGACACAGTAAATTTTTTAAAAAGATATATGAGCAGAGTGGCCCAATAAGAATACAATAATTTTTTTTCTAGTCATTACATTTGATGAAGTAAAAGAAACGGGTGAGATTAAACAGCTTCTTAAACAGTATCCCTAAGCTATTATTAGACTCATTTCAATAGGCAGTATGAATGGAACTTTACATTCTTCTCTTACAATGTCATTAAAATGCATGTGTATTTTACATCAGAGATTGCACAACAACCCCTAGAATCAGGCTTGCAAAAGGGCATGAGAGCATGGAATAAAACCATGAGCTCACATTTTACTTAGTCTCAGATGGGTGGTCAGCTCTGTCCTTAATGTTCTGATATGATATTATTACATATATTATATCGGTTATCTGGTGTACACAAATCCTGACACCAGAGCAGGAGCCAAGCTCTCAAGAGAAGGCGGCAATAACTTGTTTTAACGTGGATATATTGCGACTCACAACTTCTTCAGACTAAACTTACCTAAATGAGTTCCCTTTTAATAGTAGCTTTTAAAGACGTGTGTGTGTGTGTGTGTGTGTGTGTGTGTGTGTGTGTGTGTACATGAGAGTGGTCTTTTTTTTTTTTTTTTTTTTTTGGTTTTTCGAGACAGGGTTTCTCTGTGGTTTTGGAGCCTGTCCTGGAACTAGCTCTTGTAGACCAGGCTGGTCTCGAACTCACAGAGATCCGCCTGCCTCTGCCTCCCGAGTGTTGGGATTAAAGGCGTGCGCCACCACCGCCCGGCATGAGAGTGGTCTTCACCTAAGCCAGGATTGGATCCCCAGGAGCTGGAGACGCCAGCGGGTATGAGTCACATGGCCTGAGTGCTGGAAAGAACTCTGGCTCTCTGGAAAAGGAGTAACTGCTCTTAACAGTTTTGCCATCTTTCTTCAAAAGCAGAAAAAAGAAGCCAAGCGCATATGTTTCCTAGGACTAGGGCTATGGCTCAAATATGGACAGATCCTGGGATCCACCCTCAAAAACAAACAAAACAGAGAAGCCCGGTTGCAAACCAGGACCCTGCAGAATGCTGGGCGTCACGATGCCGGGTCAGAGGCACTGAAGAATTCTCCGATGTCCTGTCTCGAAAAATTAAAAAAAAAAAAAAAAGAATTCTCCGATGGGATGGCGGCTTAAGCGATTCTTGCTCTCCCAGGCAAAAACAACTGTCCGGTCTGAACCCACCTATCTTTTCCCACATCACTGGCAAGGCAGCGAAAGCCAGATTCAGGGCGTCTCGTTGCTGGGGTTGCCATGGCAACATAGGCGGCGCTGGGGAATAAGGGCCGAGCGGACGGGGTTGTGCCATCTTTTTTTATTCCGTGCCCTCAGGGACACCGTAGTGTCCCTCTGCACCTCCCCAGGTCCCCATGTCCCTATCCTGCGAAAGCAGGAGAAACTCAAAAAGCCCTGTTTGCATACACCCCGAGCAGCGCCGTGCATAGTAGCGAATCAAGCCCCGCCTCTTGCCAAATATCGCGAGAATAGGAGCGGCTCCTGCGGAGGCCCCCGCGCTCTCCACTTCCGCCCGACAAGGCTCCTCCACCGCGCTGTGGTGGCGTCACTTCCTCCCGACCGGGCCGGCAGCGCGAGCCTTGCTTCCGGTTCCCGCCGCTGCCGCTCGCGCCCCTCACCTCTCGGTGGACTCGGAATTATGGCGGCCACGGCCACGATGGCGACGTCGGGCTCCGCGCGGAAGCGGCTGCTCAAAGAGGAGGACATGACCAAAGTGGAGTTCGAGACCAGCGAGGAGGTGGACGTGACCCCCACGTTCGACACCATGGGCCTGCGGGAGGACCTACTGCGCGGCATCTACGCCTACGGTGGGTCGCGGGCCTGGCGGCGCGGGGAAGCCGGAGGGCGGGGAGGCTGCGCCGGGCGGAGAGAATGCGAGCCCGCGGCTCCGGGGCCCAGGGCCGGCTTTTCCCCGTCGCTGCAGTAGCGGGTGACCGTGTGTGTCCCTATGAGCGCCCCGAGGCTCTGATGGGAGGATGGGGACTACGGATCCGCTAGGTCCGTGCCTCGCGGAGTTTGTAAACTCTGTTAGGGAAGCGGAAAGTGCGAAGCCAAGGTGCTTCAAGCGGTGGGAGTTGGTGGGGAAAAGCGACGCGAGCTACCGGTAGAGGGATAGACTGGTAGGGGCAGTTAAGAGGGAGCTCCCGGAGACGCACAGGGTCCCCAGGGCTGCGAGGGCAGCTGGTCCCGGCTCCTGGATGCCGTTGGCCCCTGTGGGCCAGGAACAGAAGGAAACCCCTTGTCATGAGATGATTCGTTCCTAAATACAGCGGGAAGCCACTGCATCCTAGAGCAAAAGCTCCAGGGTCGGGCGTACAGTTTGAAAGTTTCTTTTGGTGTCTGGATTTGGAGTGGAGCGAGTAGTGGAGGCGGGGTGAGGTCCGGACCTGGGAAGAGCTGTGCGCTAAGATCTGCTGGTGGCTTTCCAGTGATGTCGCTGGTATCTGCGTAGGTAGGAGCATTTGAGAGAGGCTGAGCGCTGTCATTTTCCTAGTTTTTCAAAGTTTTTTTGTTTGTTTGTTTTTGTTTTGTTTTTCGAGACAGGGTTTCTCTGTAGCTTTTGGAGCCTTTCCTGGTGGCCTCAAACTCAGAGATCCGCCTGCCTCTGCCTCCGGAGTGCTGGAAGCTGGGATTAAAAGTGTGTGACACCAAGCTTGGCGTGCTTTTTTTTTTTTTTTTGCTTAGCCCTAGCTGAACTGGGGCTCACTTTGTAGACTAGGGAAGGTGGGTCTTTCCGCTTTGAGTGGTGCCCACTTTGGTTTTTAGTTGATTCCAGATATAGTCAAATTGACAACCAAGAATAACAATCACAAATCCTTTGAGCTGTGAATCTGTACTAGCTATATTTTTTAAAAGTATAAAAATGAAGTACAAGGCCGGGCGGTGGTGGCGCACGCCTTTAATCCCAGCAGTCGGGAGGCAGAGACAGGTGGATCTCTGTGAGTTCGAGGCCAGCCTGGTCTACAAGAGCTAGTTCCAGGACAGGAACCAAAAGCTACAGAGAAACCCTGTCTCGAAAAATCAAAAAAAAAAAAGTACAGCTTTTCTGCGTAAGTTCTGTGCTTACTTGGAAAACATTTATTTTTTTCTTTTTTGGTGTTTGTTGTTTTGTTTTGGCGGTGGGGGGGATTTCCTGACAGGGTTTCTCTGTGTAGCCCTGGCTGTCCTTTAACTTGCTTTGTACACCAGGCTGGTCTCTAACTCAGAGATCTGCCTGCCTCTGCCTTCTGAGTGCTGGGAAAGGCATGCTCTACCACAGCCCGACTGTCTCTCTCTCTTTTTTTTTATTCTTATATTTATTTATTATGTATACAGTATTCTGTGTGTATGTCTGCAGGCCAGAAGAGGGCACCAGACCTCATTACAGATGGTTGTGAGCCACCATGTGGTTGCTGGGAATTGAACTCAGGACCTTTGGAAGAACCGGCAATGCTCTTAACCACTGAGCCATCTCTCCCCCGACTGTCTCCTTTTTGTTTTGTTTTGAGCTATGTCTCTACATAGCTCTGGCTGTCCTGGGGACTGACAATGTAGAAAGTTGGCCTGGAATTAACAGATCCTCCTGCCTCTGCCTCCTGAGTACTGGGATTAAGGAATAGAAAGTTGGCCTGGAATTAACAGATCCTCCTGCCTCTGCCTCCTGAGTACTGGGATTAAGGAAGTGCATGACCATCCCCAGTCTATCTAGGGTGGTGCCTAGAAAATGGGGCTATATCCAGGTGAGAGAGCAGTGTGGGTATTCCCACATCATGCCTGTGCAGGTCCAGTGCCCTGAGATGACAAGCAGTGGGTTTGAGTGCTTGCTGGTAGGAAGGGCAGCAACTACAATGCTTCTTTTTAATTCTCTTTTTTCTGAGACAGGGTTTCTCTGTGTAGCCCTAGCTGTTCTGGAACTTGCTCTGTAGACCAGGTTTGTCTTGAACTCAAAGAAATCTGCCTGCCTCTGCCTCCCGAGTGCTGGGATTAGGGTGTGTGCTACCATGGATTTATGGTTTTATTGCAAAGAGGGTTTCTTGTGTTTTAGGCTGGCCTTGAACTCCTGATGCTATTCCAAGTGTTGGTATTGTAGATACTGTCTTCATAGGTAATCTCCCAGGCTAGTCTGTAAAGATGTGGGTTCTCCTGGGAGCCTGGAGTTGGCAGTAAGAATCACATGTGTATCCCGGGAGCTTGTGCTATGTGGCATTGGCGCTGTCACAGTGTGGGAACTAAGTCTTTCCCCTTTGTGTTCACAGGTTTTGAGAAGCCTTCAGCAATCCAGCAGCGCGCTATCAAGCAGATAATTAAGGGGAGAGATGTCATAGCACAGTAAGTGGGTGCCGAGAGCCAGCTGGTGTTGATGGAGAGAGGTCGCTTTGTTCCTGCCGCCTGGCTAGCTTATACCTGAAATAATCACACAGAACTGTATTAATTAAAACACTGCTTGGCCTTTAGCTCTAGCCTCCTATTGGCTAACTCTCACATCTTGATTTAATGCATTTCTATTAATCTGTGTTCACCACGAGGTCATGGCTTACCAGGAAAGATTTAGCATGTCTGACCTGGCGTCTTCATGGCTGTTCTCTCTCTGTTTTCTTCCTCCCAGAATTCAGTTCAGTCTCCCCACCTACCTAAGTTCTGCCCTATCACCAGGCCCAAAGCAGTTTCTTTATTAACCAATGAAAGCAACACAAATACAGAAGGACCTCCTACACCAAGCTGGGGTCAGTGACACTGGTGAGGGCTGAGGGAAGCTGAGTCTGCTTCGGCATCTCTGCACTCTGCACAAACCCACCTCCGACTCGGCATTTACTCTTTTTTCTCATCTAGAAAAGGGTTCCGCCGGGCAATGGTTGCGTATTCCTTTAATCCCAGCACTCGGGAGGCAGAAACAGGCAGATCTCTGAGTTCAAGGCCAGCCTGGTCTGCAGAGCAAGGTCCAGTATAGCCAGAGCTGTTACACAGAGAAACACTGTCTTGAAAAACCAAACAAGAAAAAGATTCCTTTAAGTCAAATTGCTGTCATGTGTATTTTGGGGTGGTGCTTGGTACTGTGGGTCATATCCAGGTCATTGTACACAGCACACAACAGCGCCACTACCGACGCATATCTGAAGCCCTGAATGTAGATTTATGTAAGATACTCTTTTAATAGCTTTATTTTTTATTTCCCTCCCCTCCACATGCTGGGTACTGAATCCAGGGCCTTCTTCATTACTGAACTATACTCTAAACTGTTATTTGCCTTAATTTTCAAAAGACAAAAAATGTTTTAAGTTACACTCCAAAATGTTAGGTGCCGTTTGCACTAAGGGAAGAGACCTTTTCTGCCCTCTGAAGTTCTTCCGTCCCCGGTGCACAAGCCATGTCACTATTTTCATCTGTAGCAGTTTAACATCGTATCTCGGGCTGTGATGGCTTGCTCAGTTCCCAAGTTTGCTTCTTAGTCCCCACACTGACACAGACTGACACGCCTGTGACTCCAGCGTCAGGGGACCCAGCACCCTCTTCTGGGCTCTGAAAGCACCCTCACCCATGTGGCATTTAGTCACACAGAAATATAGATAAAAATTGAAAGTTGTGTCCTTGTACTTGGGTCTTATCTTTGTAGTTATAATGCTGTGGTTAAAGGTGGGGACATCTAGAAAGAAGCTGCCCCAGTGTGCAGCCAGGGCTTTGGAACACTGCTGAGGAGAGGTCGCCAGAGCAAGGACAGGGTCGTTGGTGCCCTTTTCGTCTGATAACTGCTCTTGTGCTTTCTCACACAGGTCTCAGTCTGGCACCGGTAAGACGGCCACCTTCAGCATTTCCGTCCTCCAGTGTTTGGATATCCAGGTGAGCTGCCGCTCACAGCAGACTCTCCTTAATCCCAGGAGATGTCTCTGCTCTGCCAATGCTGTGTGTACAGAATACTGTTTTTAGGTAGGGTGTGGTTGTATTTCTTTAATCCCAGCAGATAGGAGGAGCTCTGAGTTTAAAGGCCAGCTCTTAATAGCAAATTTCAGGCCAGCCAAGGATACAAAGTAAGATCCTGACTCAAAAAGAGGACATTCTGATCTGCATAGGAGAGCCCTGGTGTATGGCGCTCTTGCTGGACTTTGCAATTTAGTGTCTCCTCAAACCTATCAGGAAAGAGCAGCAAGGCTAATGGGAGCTGGTGTCCTTAGCCCAAGTGCTTGTTAGCAAGGAGTATGAACAATACTGAGACCGGAAATCCCGGCTTAGTGTGATAAACTGGACTTGGACAAAAACCAGATTCTCACTCATATGCGAAATCTAGAGTTTCTGTTTAAAAGGTGGGCATGAAAGCAGAGCGGGGACTATTTGTAAGAGACCGGAGGGGAGGGGCACTCTTCTGTCCAGTCTCATGGTTTTCTTCTTTTATTCATCAGGTTCGAGAAACCCAGGCTTTGATCTTGGCTCCAACAAGAGAGTTAGCGGTACAGATTCAGAAGGTGAGGCATTAAAGATGGTGGTGTCGGGCTGGGAGGGGGCTCTCCTGGCGTGTGCAAGGCCACGTAGCAGAAAGATCAGTCTTGTGTTTGCAGGTGTCTGAGAACGGACTGTTGCCCTGACGCTTGTTTTCTCTTCCTGTGTTTGCCCGGGCCCCCGGGACGGCAGAGTGGGTGCGGGAGCGCGCTGCTCACGCCTGAGTTTGACCCCCAGAATCATGTTGCCCTCCAGCCTGCAGACTGTTTGATAATAGTGCTCTCCTTCTTCCCTGTTGGTTTTCACGGCACCAAAAGATGGAACCCAGAGTTCTGTGCTTGCTAGGCAGCCTACAGTTCTTTGTATGAATCTGGTGGTTTTTATCATTGCTTCTGCTCGTTTGGTGTGTTCGTGATCTTAGAAGTGGTCTGGAAATGTACCGTGGTGGTGGTGAACTCACCTATAACCATAAGGCCCTGGAGTCAGTCCCCAGCACTAGGGTGGGGAGACAGTTTTCCAACAGGAAAATGAATTCCATTTCAATCAAATGATGATTTTTTTTTATCTTGAGGGGTACATAGTGCAATGTTAGTATGATGGGATTATGGACTGTAATGTTTCCTGTATTTGGTGTACACCACTTCAGTAATAAGAAACCATCAAAATGAATCTCCTTTTGGCAGAGAAAAGAAATCTTGTAGTTTTATCATTATGAATAAATTATAGTTGGTTATTTCAAATTAGAGTGGAAATGACAGTTTAGATGTATCTGACCTTGTGCCTTGTGTGTAAACCTGTTTTGCTTCAGGGTTTGCTGGCTCTGGGGGACTACATGAATGTACAGTGCCACGCCTGCATTGGGGGCACCAATGTTGGGGAGGACATCCGGAAGCTGGACTATGGGCAGCATGTTGTGGCAGGCACCCCGGGACGTGTCTTTGGTGAGCACCTCTGTTGAGAACGGGGCTGTGGGTGGGATCTGTGCAGTGTGCTCAAGGTCGTGGCGGTTCATTCGTGTGCACCCGGTGGTGTGTACAGGGACCAGTGCAAATAGCTCCTTTCTTAGAGCCAAGTGTGATTCTTTCAAAATCTAATTACACAGATATGATTCGCCGTAGAAGTTTAAGGACACGGGCCATCAAGATGTTGGTTTTGGATGAGGCTGATGAAATGTTGAACAAAGGTAAGGGGACCAGAATTTTCTACTGACATTGTCGAGTCTTACGTCTTCACAGTGAGGTCTCTGTTTCCTAGAGATGTGACAGTCCTTGCTTTCTGGAGAAGCGGTGTGTCTTGGGAGGTTTGGGACCTGAAGTTCCTGTTGTAATGTTTTTGTGGTTAAGGTCTATGGTTAAAGTCTTCTTATCTCCTCTTGACTGCACACTGCTTGCTTCAGCACACATTGCCGTGTGGCTTTGAGGTGCAGCTTATTGGTCAAGTTAGGGTATTCGCCTTTGAACTTGCTCTGACCAGTGACAGCTGTAAAGCCATAGCTGAGCTCATCTTTGTCCCAGGTTTCAAGGAGCAGATCTACGATGTGTACAGGTACCTGCCGCCAGCCACACAGGTGGTTCTCATCAGTGCCACATTGCCTCATGAGATCCTGGAGATGACCAACAAGTTTATGACCGACCCTATCCGCATCTTGGTGAAGCGGTAAGGACACATGCCCTCATTCCCTTTTCCATTTCTAAGTCTGAGCTCAGTGGGTGTTCTCTATTCTGAGGAATGGGAAAGGTTCAGGCAAGTTCAGGATCCAGCCCTTTGTGGTAGGGGAGATAAGGGCTGGGTACTCTTAGGTGGCCTTGTCCCTCAGGTCCTGGTTTGAAGAGTGACATGAGCATTTGTCTGTCCGCCAGTGATGAATTGACTCTGGAAGGCATCAAGCAGTTCTTCGTGGCGGTGGAAAGAGAGGAGTGGAAGTTTGACACTCTGTGTGACCTCTACGACACGCTGACCATCACCCAGGCTGTCATCTTCTGCAACACCAAGAGGAAGGTGTGCCACCTCACTCTGTAGGGACCGCAGGCTGGATCTGCCAACGGCAGCAGGGTGTAGCTCAACTCTGGGTTCCTGTGCTAATGCAGCTATAGACAGTATGATAAGACAGAAACCGTGAGACTAGGCCAAGTGCGAGGGCTGCTGGGGAAGCTGAGGCAGGAAAATTTCCGGAGTCCAGGAACCATAACAAGACCCATCTTTTAAGGTGTAAAAATAGGTACTGACATTGTGTTTTTCTGTAATAATTTTGATGTCTTTGGTTTAAGCTCAGGTTTAGGCTCAGTAGGTTGAAGCGATGGCCTGTGGGTAGTCCGTGGTAGTGTTCCCCTAAAGAATTCTCAGGCGTGCCCATCCCTGCGGAGGGTGGGTGAGCTCCCTGTGCAGTTGTCTGTGCGTGTCTGCTGCTGAGGGCTGCCATTTTGTAGGTAGCTGGGTGAATGAGCACATTCTTGTCTGATTGTAGGTTGACTGGCTGACAGAGAAGATGAGAGAAGCGAACTTCACTGTGTCGTCCATGCACGGGGACATGCCCCAGAAGGAGCGTGAGTCCATCATGAAGGAGTTCCGGTCAGGTGCCAGGTAGGCCTTTGGCAGCTTTGGCTCCTGTGGAAGGACAGATGGGAATGTCCTCGGGGCTTTCATGTTGTTTCCTGCTCCAGGTGTGGGAAATGATGGCGCTCTCTGAGTGGATGCTGCCCTGTGGGGGCTGTTGGCTTAGTGGGGGACCGGCGGGAACCCTTGTGTGTTGTTCTCTGTTCTCTGGTGACCAGGTGTTGGGTCTGTCAGTGCTCAGAGAGCAGACCTGTGAGTGAGCTTGTGCCTTTGATTCAGGTCTGCTTTGTGATCCTTTGGGTCATGTCTGTGGCTGTGTGTGTGTCTTCGAGCAGGATATTCCAGCTAGACTTGAGCTGATAGTCCCCAGCTTGTCAGCAGCCTTCCCTCTGGCATTCAGTTCTCTCTGTCATCCTTTGTGTTCTTTTTTATTATTGTTTATTGTCCCTGTGTGTGTAGGGTAGCATGTGTTGTTAAAGTGTGTACAGAGGTCAGGAACTAGTTTGTGGAAGTCAGTTTTCTCTTTTCACCATGTCAGTTCCAAGGATTGAACTCAGGTTGTTGGGCTTGGCAGCAAGCTCCTTTACTAACTAAATAAATTACTGAGCACTGGAGGCATTGGCATCTGTCCTCGGCTCATATAGGGATGTACAAGTCCCGCTTTGGGATCCTGAAGCCTGTGCCGGCCTTTCCCTCCGCATTTCTGGAGTGGACCTTTTATCTTGTTTTTGTATTTCTTGTTTCTTTGAAACAAGTTGGGGTTGGGTTTGGTTTTGGTTTGTCACTGGTGTGACAATTGTTGCCTCCCCTCTCTGGTGTTTGTTTGGTTTTCAGATTTTGCGGCAGGCTCTGTGTTGACAGAAGTTTTCTGTCCTGCCCGGTCCCGCAGCTCTTCAGTCCCAACGAAACGCACAGAGGTCTTACATTAATCATAAACTGGTTGGCCTATTAGCTCAGGCTTCTTATTAACTCTTTCTTACATCTTAAATTAGCCCATAATTCTTGCCCTTGTTAGCCTTGTGGCTTGGTACGTTTATCAGTGAGCTGTTCTCATCTTGCTTCCTTTGCATCTGGGTGACGACTGCAGACTGAGCTTTCCTGTTCTTGTTGCCCCTCCTATACTTCCTGCCTGGCTACTGGCCAATCATCGTTTTATTAAAACAACACACTCTAAATGACAAGGTATAGACCATTGTCCCACAGCAGCTCTGTCTATGCAGTTCAGGCTGGCATTGAACTTGGGACCCCTGCTTCATTTCTTGAGTATAGGACTTCAGCCAGTCACTGTTTGAAGTTGGCCGTTTAGAGTATACTCGTCTAAATTAATCAGCTTGTAAGTGAATTTTCCCTCTTGTTCCTTTTTTCTTTTTTAATTTTTTGAACTTTTCTTTCTCTTTGAAGGTTGTATTTTTTCTTTTCTATTTTTTTTTTAAAGTTATGTCATTTAGTAGCTACCTTGGAGATGATACCATACTTTTGTTTGTTTGCTTGTGGGTTTTTTTGTTGTTGTTTTTCGAGACAGGGTTTCTCTGTGTAACAGTCCCGGCTGTCCTGAAACTAGTTCTGTATACCAGGCTGGTTTCGAACATGCAGACATCTACCTGCCTCTGCTTCCCAAGTGCTGGGATTAAAGGTGTGCCCCGCCACTGCCCGATGACCATCTCTATTCTTTTTTTTTTTTTTTATGTATACAATATTCTGTCTGTGTGTACATCTGCAGGCCAGAAGAGGGCACCAGGTCTCATTACAGATGGTTGTGAGCCACCATGTGGTTGCTGGGACTTGAACTCAGGACCTTTGGAAGAGCAGGCAATGCTCTTAACCACTGAGCCATCTCTCCAGCCCCCATCTCTATTCTAATATCTGTTATTGATAGCTACTTTCCCTGTCTTTCCAGACAGTACACTAGCATTCATGCATGTTAAAACATGTGCTTGTGTGTACACATGTGCACACACACAACACATGGAATTCTGTGGTTTTAGCTGAGAGATTAATGTACCTTTTAATCCACAGTGGCATTTTGCTTTATATGATAGATTTGTTTGTTTGTTTGTTTTTTCGAGACAGGGTTTCTCTGTAGCTTTTTGGAGCCTGCACTGGAACTCGCTCTGTAGACTAAGCTAGAGCCTCTGCCTCCCGAGTGCCTGGCAGGATACAGTTTATTTAGATTTGGACGTATTGTCATCTCTTTCCTCACCTCTGTCCTGTTGTCCTCTGTACACTATCTAGTCTCTGGCCTTTCCCTTACTGTGCAGTGGAAACAGGAGTCCATCTTCTTTCTAGTAACCCTGTCAGTAGGTGAGGCATCAGTGGGTTCTTTTTTTGTTTTGTTTTGTTTTTTTTTGTTTTTCGAGACAGGGTTTCTCTGTGGCTTTGGAGCCTGTCCTGGAACTAGCTCTGTAGACCAGGCTGGTCTTGAACTCATAGAGATCCGCCTGCCTCTGCCTCCCGAGTGCTGGGATTAAAGGCGTGCGCCACCACCACCTGACGATCAGTGGGTTCTTAATAACAGCCAACAGTTAGTATGGCGCTGCCTCAGTAATGTGGTCTTTATGTAAGTGTTTGTGTCCTTGCACAGCTGTCATGTCGGTTAGGATCAAACATGTTTCAGGTGCGCTAGCATGTATGCCTGGCCTCTGGGGGGCAGGTGGCACCACTTGGGCAGAGTAACCGCTGTGGTATGGGTTGAGCTTAAGATTTAAAAATGTCATCAGTAGGTTCCTGTTCATAATAGAATTTTTGCTAAGCAAAAGTCATATTTTCCTGGAGGGGCTGGACCCACGTTTTAAGTAATTGTAGCAGGTTTTCCGGTGACCTGTGGGTGATGTGATTGCTCAGGGCCCTTGGCCAGAGCTTAAAACTGCCAGAGGCCACTCCGCTCTCAACATTTCTGACTTTTCTTTGTGCAGCCGAGTGCTCATCTCTACAGATGTCTGGGCTCGGGGCCTGGATGTCCCTCAGGTGTCCCTCATCATTAACTACGACCTGCCCAACAACAGAGAACTGTACATTCACAGGTGTGTGCTCCTTCCTTTGCTCAAGACTGTTGGCCTTCATCCATGTGGCTGTTTACTAACACCTATTTTATTCTAAAGAATCGGGAGATCGGGGCGATACGGCCGCAAAGGTGTGGCCATCAATTTTGTGAAGAATGATGACATCCGCATCCTCAGGGACATAGAACAGTACTACTCCACCCAGATAGACGAGATGCCCATGAATGGCAAGTTGCTGGTTCTTCTGGGGGCTGTGGGAGGGGCTTTCTTACTAGGAATTGGGAGGTGACGCGTGGCATTGTTAACGCACCTTTCTTCTCCTTCAGTGGCTGACCTGATCTGAAGCTGGTGCTCGTGCGTCAAGGGCCTGGATATGGCTCCTATTGTGAGCTCCTCCTTGGAAACGGGAAGCCTCTATTTAATGGGGTTTAAATGAACTGTCTTCTCACAGCCCCGCAGGAAGACCCTTGGGCGCTGCCATCTTTTCTAACCCACATGTAAATAATCCAATGCTTTGAGCCTTTTACATTAAACATGGAAATTTTCCCATGAACCTGAGTGTGGATTTCTTGTTGTGTCACCAGCTTTCCTGGTCTGGCCATTTCTCTCCCTAACTCCACATTATGTACAGAATCCACCTTGAGACGTCTAAGAGTCAGACGAGAAAACCCATAGTAGAAGCGAAAGGGAAATAGTGACTTCAGATTTGCAAGTGTTTCTTTAAGATGATAGCAAAAGATCTGGCACGGACTTGTTGGGGTGGACCTCTTCAGATGGTACCTGCATAGAAGAGTGAAGCCCAGGCTGGGAGGCAGCGGGAGGCGTGGCCTCTTGGAGCTCCTGGTGGTTAAGTTGTGGGTGCTAGAGTAGTCACGTGACCCGGTGAACCGGACCCTGCTGATGTGTCTTCGCTCAGCCAGGTCACCTGTGGTTACCTACCCTCTCACATGACTGCATGTACTCAAGACAGCCCCGGCTAACAGCAGGGTCTGCGGAGACCAAGACCACAGCAGCCTTGGAGCCTTGATGAGGGGTGACTGCAGATGATGGGACAACTCCCTTAAATTGTAGCCGAGTCTGCCAGCAGCCCACATCTGTACGTGGCAATCTTGATTTGTGCTATTTGAAACCACCTGCACCACGGTGTGCTGGTTGCAGAAACGCACGTTGTATAAGGTTAGACTGGCCAGCTCGAAAGCAGGGGAAGATTGCTGGAGAAGACATGGGTGAGAATCACGGTGGGTCCTGCCACACGCTCTCCACACTTGCTAAAGTCAGGCCGGTGCCGGCTAGGCGTGTGTCGTTCCCTTCCTCCCTCCCTAGTCCATGTGCTTCCTGTCCTGAAACTGCAGGTGTGATTGATGGAGGGCTAAAGGGAACTGGTCTGTGTGGGATCTGCCGACAGGACAGGGAGCACCACAGCAAAAACCATTCCTCCCACATCACCCTCTGGGTTTGTCCACCACGTGGACTGGAAGAGTTGTGTCAGACTTCACAGTACTATGTCCCGGTGCTGTGTGAGCAAACCCCGCCCCCACAAAGCAGCAGTGATAGACAGCTCTACCAAGTCTAGCTCAGCGCAGCAGCAAGTTTATTGGGGTTACTGACAGAAGACTTGAAGGCAGCCGCATTACATAGAAGCCACCCAGCATGCAGAGAGCGATATCCCTGGACTACAGACTGGAAGCCAACTCAGCAGCTTGGACGGTTTCCTATCCGCTACACAGCTTTTGGGGAGGCCCTGTGAACCTTGTGTTTCAGGAATTTCTGGAACCTTAATGAACTTCCCTCTAGGAAGTAATGTTGGAATGAGACGATAGGAAACCACACAACAGTCAAGGACAGTCCACACCACATGGATGGGTCAGATGCTGAATGACAGACGAACTCATACAACGTTCTAGAAGATACATAAACTCCACCTTTTGACGGCTTCGCTGACAGGTTAAGATTTATCGCTCGTCTCAAGCTGCCCTCTGTAGCCAAGGAAAAGGGGCCACTGACATTAACTCATACAGCAGCTGGGAGGGGAAAGGAGGCCGTGCAGAGGCCCCTGGCTGCCTTCCCCATCAGAAAGGGCCAGGTGGCAGAGGCCCAGGCTTTGTACATCTCTGTCTTAGAAGGATTGCTGAAGCTACCTTAGCCAAGCACTGCCCATGTCTCGCTGTGAATATACAGTGTGGGCCACTGAGCAGACCTTAGGTCTCAGCCAATGGGACTAGCCCCACTTGTCACCTCTACCCTGTCCCTCCAAGAAAAGCTCATCCACGACGCAGGACAGGCTAAGTAGCCACGGTGTGCTAAAAAGGGCCAACAGCCACTTGGGTGAGGGCTGGCAGGAATCCAGGGGCAACATGCCTGTGCATTTGGGTTGCAGGAGCTGCCTGGTGGGAGGCACTGGTTCCCTTTGCTGCGCTCCCCTAATGCTTTCTACACTTGGGGACCCTGCCTTCGCCTGTCAGCCCCTCCATGTGGTAGAAAAAACACCTTCCAATCATAGGCAGAGAGGCTCATCGCCACCAGAGTCCATCAGGTGCCTCTGCTTTCTAGAACCCCAAGGCAGAGAGGAGGGATGGGGCAGAATCTGTGGCAATTACTGCCCTTCTCTCCCATCCCCTGCTGGGAGCCAAGTGCCTAGAGGCTCCCAGCTGGCAGTGACGCAGCTAGAAGAGACTCCAGAGTCCCCACACTTTTGGTTCTTGTATTTCTGGAGATAAAAGTAGGCTGGGCTGCTGACCCCTTAGCCCATCAACCCTGGTGACAAATTTGGCACAAGTGTCACATATGAGTTCATGACAGACAAGCCTTTCCTCGCTGACCAGCCAGCCTTGCTCACTCAGGCAGGAGTGCTAGGATAGCAGACAGGCAAACCTGAGGTTATGGGATGGAGGGTGGTTGGGGATGTGGAGACATGAGGGTCACATGAAGACATGAGGTGATGTGAGGGCTGGTTCCAAATGTCCCTTTTTATTTAAATAAGTGCACTTCACAGTAAGTTTCTCAAGCTCTGTGAGCCCAGTGACATCACCAACTCTGTCTCTCGGTGGGGTCCCAGTGCTGATGTTGGCGTAGGTAAAACATCCCCATGCCGTACTTCACATTATCTAGTGCCAGGGACGGACAGCTGGGACAGACAGGTTAGCAAGCCTCACTCCTTTCCTAACACGGTACCTCACAGGCAGCAGCAGCAACACGGCGGGAAAAACACACAGGACTCAGATCCTCAGTAAACACAGGTGTGGTCTCCTAGGACCAATTAATCTGAAACTGTTCTCCCATGAGCAGTGAGACGGGGATAGCCAGGGTCTGGAAGACAGAAAAGAGGTTGAGCTCCAAGTGGTTCCCACCCACAGCCATGCCCCCCTCTCCACCACGGACAGGGACCAGCACCTCAGAATTAGCACCTGATTCCACTGGGAACAAGCTTTTGTCTAGCAGCCCAGCCTCCATCACCTCCGCACTCCAAGGCAGAAATGGCGAGGGGTCTCCCAAAAGCGTGTCTCAGGATAGCTGAACCACAAGAGTCCCTGGGGTCCTTAGCACCCCTTCTCCCATGCCCACCAGGGCATAGAAACCCCAGGCTCCAGCCTGCGCTCTTACCTTGCTGTCAGGGCTGTAGGTGAAATTAGAGACAGGGACACCATTGGAAAGGACTTGTGTAGGGGCTGTGGTCACTCCCAAGATGGCCACCTCCTTCAGCTGTAGGTCAGTCCCCGCCTTGGTCATGTGCACTAACTCATTCACAATGGTATTCTGGTAATGGGGAGAGAAAACAATGTGTCAGACTGTGTTGCGGGAGGTACTCCCGCTTCTCCAACCTATAGCTGCTGAGATACCAGCCCATTGGGGCGTGGTCTCTCTCCCTTTAAAAAAGCAGCCACTTCCCTCTCCTCTCTCTCTTCACTTCCTGCTCCGCCGGCAACTAGACTCCCTTCCTGGTTGCGCAGAGGGCTGGGACGGTGATCTGTAAGTTTTTTCCCCTTTAAATAAATACCACCCTATTAATCATAATTCCAAACTGGTGTGGAATTGTTTGTGACTTCCGCCTTCAAGACTGTGAGAGTGAGCCCACCACCAGAACAGGAACTCACAGGCCAGCCTCCTGTGTGCCGACATGAGGGACATGCTGACCCAGGGATGGTGGCCACTGGGTTCTCTGGCCCAGACCCTCCCTCCATCAGATCAGGACAACCCACCCCCATGTTTCTACCTGTCAGCCATTACTTACATTCTTGGCCAAGAAGGTGATCAGTGCATAGGCCCCCTGCTCCAGAACCCCAAGGCTCTCCCCATCGTCCCAGTACAGCTCTCCGCGGGCCTCGCCGCTTGCTGTTAAAGCCACAACCAGGGCCATGGGCTGCTTTCGGGATTCCGTAGTTGTGAGGCTGGGACCCTGGGAAGAGGGTGTGCAAATGTCACACCTTGGACCCTGGGGACTCCCAGGACATCTATGATGACTACCTTGGCCAGGTGTTGAACCCAGGATGTCAGGCGACTACCCTGGCCAAGTCCTGTCGGTGCCTCCATAAAGCTTTATATACTGCCAGGGCTTTATACTGTGCCCTGTGCCTGCTCCCTGCCTCGCTCCTGAAGTAAAAGTCCATCCCAGTCCTGCCCAAGGCCCTGGGGCTGCTGGATCTGGGTACCTGCAGCGGTAGGATGTATCCTGCCCTCAGGTGCACATTGATGGTATCCAGTGGGGCTTCGAGCTTCAACCACTGCCCCTTGCTGTGGACAGCAGATCTGGGGGGTGATGGAGGAGATGGTGGAGGAGATGGGAGGCTGCCGAGAACCTCCACTGGCGCCTGGAAGAAGGGGTCACATCAGAAGGGTGTGGGGCAGCACCCAAGCTACCACGCTGGTTCTTGGATCCATGTTCTCCTGTCCCCTAAGGCTAAGGTGTGGTGGTCCAAAGGTCCCCGTTGAGACAAACTGGTTGTGACCTCAGGGGTGGACTCTGTAGGACTGAGCAGGGAATGCCTGGCTTAGCTCGGCTTCGATGCTGTGGGGCCCTGGAAGCTACCCCCTTCAGCCTGCACTTCCTCATCTAGAAGTGGGGGTTACGGCAAAGAGCTGATACATGGCACCCAGGGATGGACCAGCAGGCAGCTCCCTTTACTGTAACTGACAGGCCAGCAAGGCATGGCCACCCTGTGACGACCCATCACTTCTGTGGATGAGGGACCTCAGGACTCACCATCTGCAGGTTGTACCACACGCCCTCAGGGAAGTAGCCAGTCACTTCAGTTTTCCCAGGCTCAAGCACAGGTGTGATGAGCAGAGCTGACCCCCACAAGAGCTGGCGGTCCACAGACCAGGTGCTGGGATCCTCAGGGAACCTTCACAGAAGAGACAGGCATGAGGGCCTGGAGACTGGGCTCTGGCACCAGCTGTCTGGCTGCAGGAACAATCGGAAACCCAGTCCCCGAGAAACTTCAAAACTTCAGGAGCCAGAGTTGTGTCTGTGCCAGAGTCCAGAACAATTCTTTTTCTTTCTTTTTTTCTTCCTTCCTTCCATTTATTTATTTTTGGGTTTTCAAGACAGGGTTTCTCTGTGCAGCTCTGGCTATCCTCTCCTGAACGCTGGGATTAAGGGGGTGTACCACCAGACTACACACCACATGCCCAGCTTTTTAAACACGAACACTGGGTTTGAAACCCGAATCCCTGTGTTTGTAAAACAAGCACTTTCCCAGTTGAACCAATCCCCAGCCTAACCAGTTGTGTGTAGTCACCTAGTCCATCCGGAACGTATCTGTGTGCGGTAAGGAAGAGGCTGACTCCTCTAGAGCAAGCCACTTGCCTTTCTACCCAAGAACCTTCTGCTATCTGCCCACTGGAGAGGTCACAAGTCATGCCTATTGAGCAGAGTCCAGTCTGGGGACATAAATGGGGCATCGCTGGCTTGTCCTCCTCCCTGAAGCCACCCCCAAAATGGATCACCATGACAATTTCATCATGGCTTTGTCAGCCAGCAAGCCTGGTCCGTACTCTAGATATCCTGGCCCCGAGCTGGAGTCTAGGAGGCCTGAGGGTACAGGGACACTCTGGGCACACTCAGCTGTAGCCTGCTTGGGTTGTGAACACAGCCCATAGCAGGAGGAGGTTCCCTGGCATCAGCCCCCCAGGGACACATGTGAACTCTCATTCCCTGACCCAGGTGACTCACTCCAGGAAGAGAGGCCGGGCCACTGTGTCCCCTCTGACGTGGGCTCCATGGAACAGAGTGTACAGGAAGGGCAGAAGCGCATAGCGCAAGGTAAAGGCCTTCCTCATAGCCTGCTGTGCAGTCTCGCTGAATCTGTATGGCTCCTGAGGCTGTGTGGGCAGAGAGAGAAAAGGAGGTGTGCTGGTTAGCTGTCCATCAACTCAACACAAGCTGGCATCATGTGGCAGGGGCCATTTTCTTACTTAACAATTGATGTGGGAGGGCCCAGTCCGCCTGGGTAGGCGCCCCTGGGTTGTATTAAAAGCCTTCAGTTCCCACCCTGACTGCCCTTCATGACGGAATGTAAGACTGAAAGATAAACCCTTTCTTCCCCAAGCTGCTTTTGTCGGTGGTGTCTGTCACAGCAACAGAAAGCACAGTAGACCAGGAGAATGTCCACCCCAAGAATCTCCAGCTCCTTGGCCATCCTGCGTGGACAGGACAGCATGGACTGGGCTCCTCCAGCAGCGGTGGGATTGGGCAGGACAGGGTCTTGGCAGGAAGGAACCCCCGTCACCCCCTCCTACCATGCTATTGAGGTCGTTGTGGTTCCGCATGAAGGGGTAAAAGGCCCCCAACTGGGTCCAGCGCACGCACAGCTCCTCTGATGTGTTCCCCAGGAAGCCGCAGATGTCCGCCCCCACCAGGGGCACGCCTAGCAGGTTAAACTGCAGGATTTCTGAGCGGGCAGAGGCAGAGTGGCACCAGGTCACCAAGACAGCAGTTGGACAGTCAGGCCTCACCATCCATCAAGAACCCACTGCCTCTGTGCTTTCTGCCTGGGGTCAGCAACTACTTCCTAGTACCTGGGCCCAGCAGAGTAGACAGAGCCCAGTGTGCTGAGAGGCACGCTGTGACCTTACTTGGAAACATGAGCTAAGGTGAAGCGGCTGGTGTGGTCCTAGCCTAACAGCTAATGTCCTCACAAGAGGAAAATGCCACGTGAAGAGAAGGTCACATGGGGAGATAGTCCTGCAAGGAATAGCCATGCAATGAGATGCCCAGACACCATGAGCAGAAGGAAAGGTCCCCAAGGCTGTGCAGGGGCACTGACTGTCAGGGGATGGATTCCGGTTACATTAAGTCCCCCAACGCTGTCCTCAGTGATGGCAGCCTCAGGACACTAACAGACAGCTCAGGGTAGACATTCCCCTGACTGCTAAGGGCTGGATGGACTCATGTTGTTCAGCCCAGTGCCAATCCCAATCTCCCGCTACTGCTGCACTGGCTTCCTTAGAACCAGGGAGCTGATGGGCAGCCTGGTGCCCCGGAGACTTAGCTGAGTCAAACCTGACCCTGGAAGCAGCTAGGACTAGGCTCAGTATTTGTCGGCTCAAAGAAGAAATGAGTCCAAGAGAAGGGAGCAAATCCAGACCCCAGCTCCACAAGGTATTTCTCAGTCTGGCTCCTGGCCTGACAGACCTGCCCAGACTGAGTTTCAACCACAGGGCAGAGGTGGCCAGCTCACATCTGGGAGCTCAGCCAGCTGGGATCCTTCATAGGTCTGTGAACATCTTACACAGAAGTCAGAAGGTTCTAGACTCTAAGTCAAGGCTCTAGCTGCCCATGTGGTGCCATGGCTCCTCTCCTTCCCTAGTCTATTCTCCAGGGTTCCTGCCTTCTCTGACCTAACATGGGCCAATGGTATCAAAGTTCTTGGAACAAAAATCAAATTCCTTTTAGCGAGCAAAGCAGGTAGGTGCCTCTGTATCTCAGGATGGGGTCACCAGGGGACAACTGTTGAAGAGGACAAGCACTGGTCAGGGAGAACTGGACACGGGGACACTGAGAAGGTGCCACGGGTGAGCCGCTGACAAAGGGAAGCATGTCTGCACAACTGAGTAGGGATCCACAGGCTACACGTCCCACATGAGATAGCAACGGGGCCCCAAGCCATCTCGGTATACTCTGTGGGGCTGAGCCCAGAACCCAGTGCCCTCCAGGCAGCTTGGACTCACCTGGCACAGAGTTGGAAAGATGCTCCCAGGTGCTCCACACATCCCCCGTCCAGTGGCCAGCATATCGGCCATGGCCAGCGAAGGTTGAGCGGGAGATCACAAAGGGTCGTGTTCCCCGGGTCTTCACTAGGGCCCTGAGTGGGGTGGGAACAGAGAGCTGGGTTCACCTGACACAGCCAGGGCTCCAGGGGTCAGGGGCAAGGGGACCAGGGCTAGAAGGAACTACCGTTAAGGAGAAGGACAGAATGGATGGGGAAGAGAGGCCACCACCAAAGTATGCTTGGCAGTCAGCCCCATCCCAGTGACTCTGGTGTCCTCTAGAGGTGAGCCTCATTCTGAGCCTTGTTGGACTCATGCGGTCCCTTAGATGCCATTCCCTACCCACGTAACACCTGGGATGCCCTGTGGAGAGAGGCTGGCTCTAAGCTGGAGTGGAGCGCAGTGACCAGTTGGGCAGGAGCGTGCTTGCATTGCAGGCCCGTGAGTGGTCTGGGTGCCTCTTTCCCTTCCGTCTACGACCCTGATAGGAGCCAGCTCCCCTCTCAGACCCCGCTGTGCGTGCTGGGCAGGCTGGTTGGCTGCACAGGGCTGAGCCTCACCTGTTGGAGGCGATGGCTTCGGTCAAGCCATACAGGTTGTGGAGGTTGTAGTGTGTGGAGAGGAACTGGCGGCTCGAGGCACAGATCGTAGCTGCCTGCAAGGTCCCGCCAACCACCCCTAGGCAAGAGGACGACTAGTTTAGACTGGTTTACCAGTTTCCAGGGCTCCAAGTGCTCTCCTTTGCCCATGTCCTCTGCTCAGATGGACAGAGCCCACTTGCCCCATGATGCTTGGGGCAAGTCACCTCTGCTATCCTAAAGATGACCCTCTGCAAACCCATCGCCTCCATATCGACCTCCTCTTGCTTCATCCCCAGCATCTGCCCATCTGAGCCCAAACCCCTTCCCCTAGGGCTCTGGCTACATGATGTGTGGCCTTGGCTATGTCACTCTGCACAGGACCTCATGCTTCGGGTTTCTCTCCTCTTTGTCCTGCTGGGTGCTCTGTCTGCCTTCTGTTTGCCCAAACCCAGAGCTCTGCATGCTCTAAACCTCAAAGGGGCACTCCCTGGTCAAAGCCACTAACTCTAGCACTGTCCCCACTCCAGACAGACAGTGGAGCTCACCGGGCACATAGGGTGGGTTCTCCAGTTCATTGTCAGGGCAGCCCTGCTGAGAGCCTCTAATGAAGTTGGATGGTTCATTCATGTCCTGTAAGAGGCCTAAGATGTAGTACTGGGTTGGTCCCCAGAGACTAGGGGTGTACCCAGGGGCAGGGGTATACTTACAATCCACATTCCATCAAAGGGCACCTGGGCATGGAACTCAGAGACCATGTCCTGCCACCAGTCAAGGGTCTCAGGGTTGGTGAAATCGGGGAAGGCGGTGGATCCAGGCCATACCTGAACAAGAGACCAGAGGGGAGAACCGGTCCCATGCAGACCCTGCACCACGGTGCTGTCAGGCCTCAGCCTTGGGCAGAGCAGCAGCTTCATGCTTGGCCAATGCTGACACACATCACAAACCTCAAGCCCACAACAAAGAAGCCTCTCCCACAATGTCTAGAGTCTTGGAGGGCTTCTGCCTTGGGACAGCAAGGACCATCCCTACACACAAAGTCATGGGGCAGAAGAAGCATGGACCCAGAGCATTGGGAAAAAGCTGAGACAACTCCATTGGAGGCCTCTCACTGGACACACCCAAGCCTGCCCTTCCTATAGCTAGGGACACCTTAGGATGGGGAGGTTGGGACTCAGAACTCCCAGAAGGCCCCCAGGGACAAGAAGGACAAGGGAGACCCCCAAGGCCTCATACCTTGGAAATCCCAGGTATTTGTCAGAAGTTATGGTCACCCCCAGTGAGGACCCCCACATTCTTCTCTCCCATTTGACATGGTGGCTTCTGAATCTGACTCTTCCCCTGGACAGCTGCTCTGTCCCCTGCCCACAGTCCCCTTCTCCACACTACCTTCCCAATCAGTGGCTGCCCAGTCTCATTGGTGATGAACACGCCCCTCCGGAGACCCTCGTCATAGGGCCGGTAACTCCCAGGAGGGCCTGAAGTGCTGATGGCAGGGTCCTGGGGAAAGAAGCGGCAGTGAGAAGGGTTCAGCACGAGCCACTGGAAGAAGGGAAACCAGTGAGGCAGAGACCTGCCGTGGGAGGACAGAACAGGTGCCACCTAAAGAATGTCTCTCTACCGGGGAGCCTCACCTGGTAAGATTATGGGGTCACTGACTGTAAATGACCAGCTGCTTCTGTCTGTAAATTCTCTCGCATATACCACTTCATTTCTTCTTCCCTAAGAACCACTTTGGTTGTTTTTTTTCCCTCTGCTGTATGTTTATCTTGTGAAAATATTCCATCTACTGGGCACACATATAGCTGTGGATGGCCAGGAAGATGCTTTCTCCTTAATCAGTATAATTCTGATGAATAGAAATAATACTAAGATATTTTTCACTACTCAGACTGACATAAGAAAGTAATAGTATTCTCAGTCACCAAGTCAGCTAATTTTAGACTTCAGGACAAATTGAAGTCAAACTGGTTGCCCTTGGAGACGAAATATCTGGTTGCCCCTAGAGACAAATACATGAGGTCATTTCCCCCCAGGTGTTTATTGTCGATTCAAGGTCAGAGGGGGAAGCAACTTTAGTAGACATAACATTCTTAGAAATTGACATTTTGCACATAGTCTCAGCCTCTATGTCACAGGCTCAAGGTTATTTTCTGTCTGGGAACCCTGTAAACCCTAACCATTTAGGCTATGTGCATGGCCAGGCATTACTCACCGGCGGTCAATGTGACCTCCCTAGTCTGAGAAATATTGTTATGAGAATGGGTTGGGCCCTGATAATGTAACATATAACTGTCCATAGTTTGGCTGTGAGGAAAAGCTACATAAGGCTCTTCAGGAGAGGCTATGGAGGGCTGTGGAGAAGGTGGTGGGATGAAGGGAGCACTGTTAAGAGATGGGCTGTGCAGAGCTATTCAGGCAGCTGGGTAGGGACAGCTACGTCGAGGAGCAAGAGAGATTTTCAGAGAGCATTTGTAAGATGAAGAAAAAGGGAAAGTCACCATCAGAAAGTGTGTGTGTTTGCTTATTTTTTCCCTCAGACAGAAAATCTAGCCCTCAGACAGGTAAGAATTTTTCCTAATCACTTGCTACATTCATGGGTTTTTTTTGCATATCCTGGTGCTGACTGAAGGCTGCCCACCCCCCAAGTTAGCGATGGTACGTGAAAACGGCACACAGTTGACCAGGCTGAAGAGCTGACTGGGAACTGGAGGTGTGAGTCTAGATTCCTGATCATCCTGTTCAAGACAAATGTTTACTGCTTGCGTCTTTTATTTTTATTTTATTTTTGCTTCCTGGGGCTGTTTTGTTTTGTTCTTTAAGACAGGGTTTCTTTGTGTAGCCTTGACTGTCCTGGAACTCACTCTGTAGACCAGGTTGGCCTCAAACTCAGGTATGTGCCTTCCTCTGCCTCCCGAGTGCTGGGATTAAAGGTGTGCGCCACATGTCCAATTTATTCTTATTATTTTTAATTGTGCGTGTGGTAGTTTGACTGTAATTGGCCCCCATGATCCTGTAATCTCATAGGGAGCAGCACTATCATGAAGTGTAGCTTTGTTGGAGGACGTGTGTCACTGTGGGGATGGGCTTTGAGGTTTCATATACTCAGGATACCGCCCAGGGAGTCAGTCAAATTCCTGTTGCCTGCAACATGTAGGACACTTGGCTATTTCTCCAGCAGCATGCCCACCTGCATGCCGCCATGCTCCCTGGCATGGCAGACTGAACCTCTGAAACTGTAAGCAAGCGACCCTCAGTTAAATGTTTTCTTTTAAAGATTTATTATTTATTATTTATACAATGTTCTGCCTGCATGTATCCCTGCAGGTCAGAAGAGGGCACCAGATCTCATTACTGATGGTTGTGAGCCATCACATGGTTGCTGGGAATTGAACTCATGACCTTTGGATGAGCAGGCAGTGCTCTTAACCACTGAGCTATCTTTCCAGCCCCAAATGTTTTCTTTATAAGAGTTGCCATGGTCATGGTGACTCTTCACAGCAATAGTAAACCCTAACTAAGACTCTGTGTGTGTGTGTGTGTCTAGAAGAAACTGTCAGTTCCCTGGAGCTGAAACTACAGGCAGTTATGAGCTGACTGACATGGTACCAGGCACTGCACTGTCCTCTTCAAGAACAGTGTGCTCTTAACTGCGGAGCCATCTTTCCTGGGGCATACAGGTGCTTCCAGGAACCTCGCCAGAAGACACTAAGCCTGCAGCCCTCTAGACATTTCTTCAACATCAAAGACTCAGAGAATGTCCAAGGAAAGCACTGGCTAGGAGGAAGAAGCCACATTGGCTGCGTTCGGCTTACCACGATCATCATGTACCGCCGGCCACCCTGGTGGAGCTCCCGCACCATGTCTGGGAAGTCTGCAAAGCCATCCTGGTTGAAGGTGAAGTCCCTGCGGGCGTCCATGTAGTCCAGGTCGTTCCACTGCACATCCTGCGGCACGGGATGGGAGCTGAAGCTGAGATGGGGCCCAACAGTACAGAAGCTGGGGCTGCCCCGCCCTGACTCCCACTCACCAGGGGGAAGTGTGCTCTGGTCATGTTCTCCACCACCTCACGGATGATGGCAGTGGAGGAGTAGCCCCAG
The DNA here is from genome assembly GCF_037038515.1 of Microtus pennsylvanicus. NCBI lineage: Eukaryota > Metazoa > Chordata > Mammalia > Rodentia > Cricetidae > Microtus > Microtus pennsylvanicus. Next base: position 2,820,681 of record NC_134589.1, read on the forward strand.
CGGCAGAGGTGGAAACCCAGGCCCCAGTACGGCGGCATGAAGGGGTAACCTGCAGGCCAGGACCGCAAGTGAGCAGGGACTGGGGGCAAGGGTCAGGGCCTAGGGGTCTGAGATCAGTGGACAGAGAGCAGGCCCTACCCACAACATCCTGGTACTGCTGCACAACGCTCTTGGGCTCTGGGCCTAGGAACACGTACACATCCAAGATCCCACCTGTTGACCTCCAGGTTAGGGCCGGGCTGGGCTGCAGGACCACATCTGGAAGAAAGTGACTTAGATTCAGGAACGAGTCCCCCACAGACAGGCCAACCTGCATCTACAGAGTGTGGTTCTTCCGCTATGAAGGCTGGGAGATGCCTGCAGGGGGGGAGTGGGACAACTGTTCTGAGCCCAACTTAGCAAGGCCTGAAGGACGTGGAGTAGATGAGCCTGGGGGATCCCCCAGACCTTCTCCTTAGGTGGGGGTGGCGAGTGAGCAGGATGAGGACTCTGCCCACTGGACTCTCTCCACGTAAGGTCCCTTGAGACAAGCAGACTCCGAGGCAGGCAGAGCCTCAAGCTCTCCCACTGAAGGATTACCGAGGAGCTTCACTCTGGAGACTCACCCATGGCATTGCTGTTCAGCAGGAAGACACCATGAGCCAAGCCACCGTCCTCCAGCGCCAGGTAGAATGGGTGTGACCCGTAGAGGTTGGCACCTGGCTGGAATGACAAGACAGTACCTCGCACCCAGGACCCTAGCCTCCACCTCCCCACCTCTGCTCATTTCTTACCAAGGGTGCCAGGTCCCGGTTCCAGAGGGTGACCCGCGTCCATTCGGTGCTGAGCATGAGTGGGCTGAGGTGCTCAGCGAGGCCTGTGATGTGCTGGGAGGGCAATGACGTGGACAGCTGCAGGAACTGGTCAGCGAAGAACAGGGGGGCCACAGTAGTGTTCAGCCTGTGGGGAGACATTAGGCTCCCCTGGATCGACCCCAGACCACACAAATCCAGGATGGATCCACCATCAGGGAAGGGTTGGAGAGGGACAGAGCGACCTCACCAGCTCTGCATCAGGCCAACCCTGGGACAATGGCTATACAAAGACCAGAACACCTGCAAACAGTGGGAAAAGCCAGCGCAGGCACGCTCAGAGGGGCCCAGGAGTACAAACATGAGGTCCTGTCAGGGAGACATGAACCCTCGATAGTGAGTTAATAATAAAGCTCACAGTAAGAGATGTGTATCTGATAAATAAAGAAAGGCCACTAGGTGCGCCACCTGCAGGGGGTACCACTGTGGACTGGATTGGGTCTTTCCCTAGTACCACTGGGTGGATCATCTTGGATAACACAGGTGCCAAACACTGGTGTTGTAGCAATGATGTCATCTCCACACACCCCTTGTATCTCCTAGGGGCATGAGGCCTCACTGCGAAGCCACGGAGGGAACCTCTCAGACCCAATGTAGAAGCACCAAGCCGAGACCTTGGTGAGCACTCAACAGTCGGCCACTAATGCGTGCCTGGTGGTCCACACACAGGGAGGGGTGAGGGTTGGGTTTTGTCAACTTGATACAAGTTAGGGTCTTCTGGGAAGAGGGACTCTCAATTGAGGAAATCCTTCCATCAGATTGGCCTGCAAACAACCCTGTGGTGGCATTTTCTTGATTGATGGATGGGAGAGGGCCCAGCACACTGTGGGTGGTCCAGGGCTGGAAGTTCTGACCTCCGAGGGGCCACCACGTCCCTGTCAACCCCAGGCACCCCACTTACAGCACCCGGCCATTCAGCTTCCTGCGGACAATCACTCCAAAGGGCTCCTCTGAGAACTCCACAGTATAGAGGGGGGACAGTGCCTGGCTCAGGACACGCGGGGTCTCCATGGGCACTTCATAGCGCTTATTAGCGGGGTCTTTGATCTAGGAAAGAAGAGAGAGGTGCCCAGAGCCCTTCAAGAGCCAGGGGCCCCTTCCCTCACCGCAGCCCCTTCACACCTCCAAGAGACACGGTTCCGAATAGTCGGTCAGTTCAGGCCTCCCCCCAGGGTAACTGCACACTGTGTGCAGCCATGGGCCATAGTTCCCTCAGCTATGTAACTGGCAGGAAGGAGGCCTCCCTGAGGTTGCCAAAGGCAGAGCATTGACTAAACCTGAACACCACATAGACGGTGAATAGTTTTGTGTTTGATCTTTTTTCCCCTTGCTTTTAATTAATTTGTTACATTTTGAGGCTAGTTCTCACTGTAGGCCAGGCCAGCCTGGCTACACTATGAAGCCGAGGCTGACATTTAACTCACTGAGATCCTCTTGCTACAGCCTCCTAAATGCTGCAATTACAAGCATAGCAAGTTTTTCAGAAAAAAAAAAAAAAAGGACATACCAAGGCCATGCGCTACCAATGAGCTATGCACCAGGCCCCACAAATAGTTTTTAATTTTTTATATTTATTTGTGTGTGTGTGTGTGTGAAGTAGAGGTAAGGTGTTTGTCTTCTCACTCTCCAACCTGGCTAGGCTGGCGGCCAGAGCTCTCCAGGATCTGCTTGTCTGCCCCACCCCCAGTGCTGGGGCTATAGGTGTATGTTCCACGCCTGACCTTCTATCCAGGTGCCAGGATCCGAGCTCCTCACGCTTGTCCAGCAAGCACTTTACCCATATCCCCAGCTCCCACAGTTTGTGGCCTAAGGATGGCCCCAGCATCACGCAGGACTGCACTATACTAAAAACACAGAATCATCCTCCCGAGACACAGGGTGATGTGGGCACTGCCAGGGGATGACAGGGAATGGGGCAGATGAAAATTCCTGCTGTCTACAGTGGCCAGTCCTGAAGTCACCGCCTGGAACATCCCACCTGTGCCCAGGCCTATCCCACTCTGTCCTACCACACATATCCCTGGGAAAATGCGTCCTCTGCTCTGCCTGGCCCATCCTTCTGCAGGGGCTGTCCTGTCACGGGCCTTCCTGGTGACCCAGCTCTAGCCAGGGTCTACCGTGCCCACACCCACCATGAAGTGGAGGCGGCTCTCGGTCTCCATCAGCACATCCAGCTGTAAGCTCAGCACATCCTTTGGGAAGAAGGTCGGGCTGGTACGGGTCAGGGTGGCTGTGTACCCCGTCTCTGTGGAGTTCAAATTCTCTAGCCTGTAGCTTGGGTAACTGGGAGGGAAGAAACACCAGGGCTGCCCCATCAGCGGCGCCTTTAGCACTTGCCCGGCTGGGACATAGCAGCAGCCACGGGCCTCACACGCCTCCCGGGAGATGCCCTTGTCTGGAGCACAGTCAAAGCGGCTGTTGGGGGGCACATCACACTTCGTGGGCACTGCTGCAGGCTGCACAGGGTGCTCCTGGGTGTGCTGGGGCCGTGGCCCGTAACCCTTCCAATGTTGAGGCCTAAAAGTATCTTCCAGTCCTGAAGAGGACGCAGGAAAGTCTTGGGGAAGCATCATTAAGTCATGGAGCATGACATGACCCAGAATGATAGCGGTTATAAAGCAGATGAGGATGCAGACCCCAACCAGAGAGTGGGCGCAGAGAGGCTTCCTCGTCTTCATGGTGAAAGCCTGTTGGCCCATACACAGTCCTGGAGGCCTGAGGAGAGGAGGATCCAGCATCAATGTGGGCGGGGGTCAGGGAGTCCTGGGTGCATTCACACAGCAGCACCCACACACAGTGCAAGGGGAAGCAGACAGCCAGAGTATCTCCTTCCACAGCAACAATGAGGAAGGCAGACGCCAGGTAGAGGAGATCAGACTCCTCAGAGGCAGAGAGGTTTCTGTGGACATGGCCCCCACACGGCCCCATGGCCCTGTACAGACCGACGTGAAAGGGAACCAAGACTTTATCTATCCGGAGGTCTTTTGTGTGAGCAGAAAGGCTGGGGAGCCATCAAGTCAAACCACATGGAGAGGACGAGAAGGAGTGGGGTGAAAAGCCAGGTCACAGGGTTCTCTGGCTATAACTGGCCACGGGGGTGTGTGGGCCTTCCGGAAATGGGGTTCATTTCAGGATGTGGTGGGGACAGGGAGGGACTCGGCGCGGGGGTGGGGAGAGTACTAGAGGTTCTCTGGGTCACCAGACATACTCAAGAGACAATGGCCTGGTTGCAGATGGGCCAGCTGTGAATATTCTGACCAGCAATTGGGGCTCTTCAAGTTGACAGTTAAATTTTTACCCATAATACCTGTGACTTTCTCCTGCTAGTGACTCTCCAGCTCCCTAGTAACCTGCAGGGGTGTGGGTGGGTGGGATGAGGGGTGAACTATAACCCAATTCAGTTCTGATCTATCTATCTATCTATCTATCTATCTATCTATCTATCTATCTATCTATCTATCTATCTATCTATCTACCTATCGTTAGGGCAGACTTCTCCAGGCTGGGGCTCTACCACACTTAAATGCCAGGTACAAACCCCAGGTTGCTACCAGTACTTCTGAGGGGCTGGCTATCAGCCTAGTAGTTCCAAGGACTCTGGCACTGGAACTCACACCTCAAGGAACCCAGAAAAGTGATCTATCTATCTATCTATCTATCTATCTATATATATATACATATATATATATACATGCTATAACTCAAGAACAGCCAGATAAAAGAAATGGGCTGGGAACAGGTGGGCGTGCCCCTGCAATGTGTGTGGAGCATCTGGGATTCTGGAATGCTCCCTGAACCCACCCACTTGGCTGTCACTTCGAGTTAGGGTTTCCAGTAGTCCAGGCTTGCCTTAAGCTTGCTATGAAGCCAGGGATTCCTGCCACCACCTCCCACGTGCTGTGCTTTCTGGCACTGGATTTCACACCCAGCTCTGGTGAGTTCTGCCTTCCGTTATGCAGGCATGACTAATGACATCAGTAGCCATGGTGAGTGATCGCTAGCCTCTGGGGGGAGTCAGGATGCTTGGGTGGGCTGCAGTTTCCAACCCTCCAATGACACCTTGTCTTTCGGTTGCCTAGCGGCCATAAAGCTACTAGGGACCCCAGCCTCTGGGCTAGCAATAGAAAGCCAGAGACCCATTTTGTCTTTACTGCTGCGCAACAGCTTCACCTGGCCCTTCGGACACGTGTGACACTGATCATGATTCAGCATCCAAGGACAATGACGTGCTCAGGCTCCCGCTGGGCAGCGTGGGAATCTGCAGATTCCAGGACCTTCCAAGGAGGCCCCGGTGCGCAACAGATAAACACGTATATCAGAACAAAGTCCCAGAAACAGAAACCAGACAGCTCAGGCCCGTTCTCTCAATTCCACAATTTAGAGGGAAAAAAAAATAGGGAAGGAACTAAAGATCAGACGCCACTGCTGATCTGGAGACCTAAGCTTGCTTTCTAGAAAGCTGCTGGATGCGCAGCACCACCAGGCACAGGCGAGTCCAAACACAAGCTTTCGAGACACCGTGCGCATTCTCTCTGTGCCACTGTGCGCGTTCTCTCTGTGCCTCAGTTTCCCCCTGCGAGACATACACACAGAGCGTGGCCCGCCCAGCACTGAGGGTACCCACTAGAATCCGGGGTATTTTGCCGAAGCCTGTGGTGTCACTCACGTCCCTGCCTGCGCCTGCCTGAGCCGGGGGTCGGGGGTCGGGGGAGTCCCACCTCTCTCGGTTTCTCAGCTCGATTCTCCCAAGCAGGAACTCACTTGATAGTCTGCCCCGCCGCCCTGAAGGAGGCCGCTCCTCCGGAGGCCCTCGGGCCTGAGACAGCCTTCACCAGCGCGTCCAGCTCACCTGCGCAAACGCCCTCCCGACAGCAGACCCCCAAACCCAGCGAGACAGCTCGGGTCACGTGGTCCGAGGGCGGGGCTAGACAGAACGGACCACGTGACTCGGCCTCCGCCGTGGGCGTTCTCGCTGCGCCCCCTAGTGGCTGCGGGCGGCAGAGCGCGCAGGTGTCGCCGGACGGTGACCGGGAAGAGGCTGGCACAGAACAGATCCAACCCAAGGCCACCCGTCCAGCACCTCGAAAGCTTCAGTGAGAGATGAAAACCAGTCCAGACCTGGGAGTTCCGTCAGCTTGCTCGGTAGGGAAAGAGTCAAAAACACGTGATCACACACACACACACAAAAAAAACCCTATGCTGGCGAAAGCATAAAATGACGCCAGGCTTTTGACATTGATGGTCATAAATTGGGACATAAGCACAGGGTGGTGGTGTGAGCATGTGATCCCAGCACTCAGGAGACAGAGGCAGGAGGATTGCTAATTTGAGTCCAACATAGGACACCTGGTGAGACCCTGTTTCAAAAACCAAAGTAGGCCAAGCAATGGTGGCACACGCCTTTAATCCCAGCACTTGGGAGGCAGAGACAGGCGGATCTCTGTGAGTTTGAGGCCAGCCTGGTCTACAGAGTGGGTTTCAGGACAGGTTCCAAAGCTACAGAGAAACCCTGTCTTGAAACACCAAACAAAAACAGAAACAAAACAAAATGAAAAACCCCAGTCCCATACTTTGGCTGGGGGATGTCTTGGAAGACACTGCACACAGTTCTGGAAGCTTGTCAGAGCACAGTGCAGGGATGACCAGTGATGGACAGGACCTCACTTTGACCAAGACTGCTTAGCCATACAGACTTCTGCCCTATTAAACCTCACATCGGGACCCTCAAGGTGGGCCTGGCATGGATGGTGGTCCATTATTTGTGCCACTTCCCACTGTGGCCACATTTAATAACTCCCCCTTTGAAGCACGAGTAATAAAAACTCAGAGAGAGAAATTGGGGTTCAACCTGAAGGTCAGAAAGGCAAAGCAGCCAGCCACTGGCTCTTACCTCGACCTCAGTCCAAAATGGTGATCCTGCCTCCAGGAAATCCTCGGAATGAGACTGAGCCTGAGAGCTGTCTCTTCCCGTTTTTTTGTTTGTTTGTTTTTGTTTTTTTTCGAGACAGGGTTTCTCCGTAGCTTTTGGAACTAGCTCTTATAGTCCAGGCTGGCCTCGAACTCATAGAGATCTGCCTGCCTCTGCCTCCCGAGTGCTGGGATTAAAGGCGTGCACCACTACCGCCTGGTTTTTATGGCAAACTAGTGTGGCTTCTGGGATTAAAGGTGTGTGTTATTGCGGCCTGGTCTGTGAGACTGGCCAGTGTGGCTGTTTTACTCCTTGAACTTCAGGCAAGCTTTATTTATTAAACTATAAATAAAACTGGCTGGTGGCGGCTGAGCCTTCACTACACCTTTCTCCGCTTTTCACTGTTGTCTCTTTAGTTGGCACTGATGACAGGCAGCTGAGCCTAGTTTATCGGGGCTGCCGGGCTCCGTATCAGAGAGCAAACTCCGTATCATGCAAGTGATGGACACACAGCGGACTTCACTTGCTAAGCAGAACGAATACACAGCAAGTACTGAAGGGGAGGGCCAGACAGGCAGTGGGTGTGTCCCAGGTGGGTGGGCGTGGCTGGGGTCTCCAGCCCTCTTGGCTGTTTTTGTTTTTTTAATATTTATTTATTTATTTATTTATTTATTTATTTATTTATTTATTTATTATGTATACAATGTTCTGTCTGTGTGTATGCCTGAAGACCAGAAGAGGGCACCAGACCTTACTACAGATGGTTATGAGCCACCATGTGGTTGCTGGGAATTGAACTCAGGACCTTTGGAAGAGCAGGCAATGCTCTTAACCACTGAGCCATCTTTCCAGCCCCCTCTTGGCTGTTTTTGTATTTTATTGTTAGGATGAACGTGTCTTACTCCTTTGACTCAGAAATAGCTTTCGTAAATTTTATTTTTTTCTGTTGTAAAGTTTAAAACTGAAATTATTCCAAGGACATTTTCTATTTCATATCTACAGAAGCACAAAGGCAGCCGGTGCTCAGAAACCCAGAGGAGGGGAGGCAGAGGTGAAGAGAACAGTCAGAGGTGGGTGAATGAGCGCCAGGTAGGTGACCCTTTACTGACGTAGGTACCACCTCTGTAGGTAGATGTTTGCTCTCCTTGGAATCCTGGGGTCCTTAGCTTTGATCTTTGGGTTTTGATCTCTTTTAATGCTTCATAGGGGATGGGAGCAGGATAAGGTGGAGCTTTCTGTGGGGTGGAGCTGGGGAACCAGAATGAGGTTAGCTTGTGGGCTTCAGATGGGCTGGGGCAGACACTTGAGGGCCAAGGCAGTCTTGTCCCCGATTTCCGTGGGGTCCTCTCTCCCTTACTTGTTCCACAAAGCCGAGGGCCTGTCCCAGGACAGTGTGATAGGTATCAGATGTAGGTAGCGGAACTGACAACAGAATGGACCTACCTGGATGGTAGCCCCACAGGAGAGAGTGGATTTTTATGCCCAGGTGATGCCTCTGCCGGCAGGCGCGTTCACCCAAGCAGACCAGCGATGCTCCATCACACCTGGTGTGAACAGCACAGTGGCTGTGATTGAATACAGGTCTGGCTTGTCAGTGTCTCCTAAGTAGGGTGTCATTCTAGGGCACACGTGGCTTTTTGGAACAGGGACGGGGGATTCCCTGGGTCTCCATCAGGGCAGCCTTAGCAAGTGCAGGCCAAGTGCTATCTAGGAGGGCTCTCGGGACTCCAGCTTGCTGACAATCTTCTGCTGAATCTTTCTCAGCACCTCCTGGTACTGGGGGTAGTCTTCCTGCACTTGGGAGAGGACGGCGTTGAACTGGGCCAGCCGGACATCTAAACGTTTGCGCTCCATCAGCAGGCTGTTGCTGCTGCGATGCAGGAGCACGTACTTCCCTTCCACTACAGCCTGCAGGTACTTTGCCCGCGTCTGCAGGGCCACGATCTCCAAAAGGTTCTGGGTGGGAAAGAGACCCCGCGTCAGTCCCCACAAGTCAAGAGGACTCCTGTCCTCCACCCAGTCTCTGGGGACTCAAGGGGAGGGGTCTTGCGTCCCAGATGGGAGCCTTGCTCGCCCATGGGGGAGGTGTTTCCACTGCTCTATGCCAGGCCTGGTACTAGACACACTCCTGACACCCTGCAGTCCTGTTAGACTCAGCACAGCCGGTCCAGCTGGAAATCCCACTGGGATTCAGGTTTGCTGTGCCCCTTGAGTCTACCATGTGGCCCTAGAACCTGGCGGGGGATCCCTTTGCTTCCAGGTGACCCTCAGCCCTAGTGCTTTACACTGTCCCCCGGGGTCAAGACTTGGTACAGTTTGGGCAGGCCCCTCTTGGCCAGGCTACCCTGCCTACCTGAACGGCTTCTTCTTCTCCCACCTCCATGAAGTCTTTTTTTTTTAAATCTTTTTTTTTTTTTACATTTTATTTATTTATTATGTATACAATATTCTGTCTGCGTGTATGTCTGCTGGCCAGAAGAGGGCACCAGATCTCATTACAGATGGTTGTGAGCCACCATGTGGTTGCTGGGAATTGAACTCAGAACCTTTGGAAGAGCAGGCAATGCTCTTAACCACTGAGCCATCTCTCCAGCCCCTCCATGAAGCCTTGACTCAAACTTGTTTCTCTTTTCTCTTTTCTCCCTCCCTCTCTTCCTGCCTTCCATTCTTTTTTGAGACAGGGTTTCCCCGTGTAATAGCCCTAGATGTCATGGAACTAGCTCTGTAGACTCAAACACGTTTCTTACATAGCCTTCTTGGATTTCTCCTCTCAAAAACTCAACCCCTTGATTTTACTCGGAGGCCCTGACATCTTCCATCTTCGTGGAGCAAGAATTTAACCTTCAATACAGCCAGAGATTTTGTTTCTAGTCGTTTGCCCAAGCATCTGAAATGGTGCCCAGCCAATAACGGGTAGAGATCAAAATGTATGGTGTGACCAAATCGCAAGGGATGTAAACGAGAGTAGTTGGTGTCACTGCCAGCTGAAGATGTAGCTGGTCCCCGGGGAGATTGTCATCGGGGACACAAGGCTTCTCTTGGGGTTCAGGCCCAGAGAGCTCCCAAGATTTACCTGCCGTTTCAGAGCTGTGAGCTTGTTGATCTCATCTTCCAGAACGTCTACGTCACCCTGCATATCTGACAGGGACTGCTGCTTCTCCTGAAGGGAGCTGCTTAGGAGTTTTTGAGATTCTTCCAGTTCTGAGATGGTCTTGATGCATTCCTCTGTGGCCTGGGAGAGAAAAAGGACCCAATGGATTCCTGCATCCCTGTCATTTAGCAGACGGAGACATCCAACTAAAGACCAGCCACGTGCCTCGGAATTTATTCTAGGGGGATTCCTGCATCAGTTACGTTTCTATTGCTGTGATAAAAACGTCATGGTCAAGGCGACTTAGAGAAGGAAGGATTTGTCTGGGCTAACAGTTCCCGAGGGATCAGAGCCCACGGTGGCAGAGCAGAGGCGTGGTGGCTGGCGCAGAAAGCTGAAGGCTCACATCTTCAGACCACAAAGGCAAAGCAGAGAGAGTGAGCTAGAAATGGTACAAGTCTTTTAACCTCTCAAAGCCCGAAACCACGGACACTTCCTTTAGCAAGGCCATGCCTCCTAAACATGCCCAAACGGTGCCACCAACTGGGGACCGAGTATTCTCTGGGGACACGTCAGTGACCAGCTTGGACAAAAATACCACTTACCAGGGTAGGGGTCTGGGGATTAGAAAAGTTAGTAAAGAGGACTAAGACGTGAGTGAAAATAATAAAACAGAAACATAGGATAGTACCGGGAGGGAGTTCCAGTGAATACTGAAATCACCCGCGTTTAATTTCCATTCGCTTAAAATACTCCGACCCCAAAGGGTAGGAGAAAGATAAAAAAAAAACAAAACAAACTGCATTGATGTGCTACAAGGAAATGAACAGACCAGTAGAAGGTCGAGGGCTACAGTCTTAGTTAAAACCTTCAGTTGCTAGAACAAGACAGTAATGCTCACAGTCTGTAGGCAAACCACTTCCTGGGTGGAATCCATTGTTACCTCCCTAAGGGGGTAGGAACCTACTTGGGTCCTTAGACTTTTGTTTGATGTAGAAACAGATCTACTTCTCTGTTCCTGAAATACAAGGTCTGGCTATTAGCCACACCCTTTGATGATAACCTCCGAACTCTCTGACCTAAATCTAGGTGGGACCTTTGTTTGTGGTAGAAGCACAATAACCTTGAAGGAAAAGAAGCTGTAACTCTCTGACCTTTAGACCAGGTGGGAATAGGCTCATAGTTTTGGGCCTCCACAGGGACATCACATTCAAACTACAATTCCCAAAGAGGAATCCGATAGCCACAGACTATATAGAATGTATGGGGTGAGGGGTAGTAACCTATGAGACACCCACGCCGGGGCCCTGAGCCCACAAAGCCTACTAGGGAGGCTGTGGCTTCCTAGAAGACTGGGGAAGTCAGCCGTCCGTGCCCTGAAGGAGCAGAGGGATGTGGGGACCAGGATCCAGGATCAGCACTACAGCCTTGAGCAGGACCGGACGAGGCTATGTGGGAAGTGTAAGGAAGGAGGGTAGGAGTGGGGTGCTTGACAGTGTGGTGGGGGCTCCTCTGCAGAGCCCCACTGGAACACGGTGTTTCAGGAAGTGTTCGCAGCGGGGTTTCAGGGCTGGAAGGGCCAGCAGGGATGGAACGTTACCATGACAACGAAGGTACTGGCAGTGTTTGGTGGCTGACTCACGGCCTGCATAATGGTGAGAAAGAAACAGTCATCCTTGTTTGCTTCCTGGGAACATAGGACTTTGGGAGGAGGAAAGGGCCCCCCGTTTGTGGCCAGATGGTGGAGGCCATGGCGGGGTTGACGCATACCCGGTCGTGGGACGGTGGGGCAGGGAAGGCAGAGGTGGGGGCAGGAAGGCATCCAGGGCAGGTGGAGAGGTCTGGTGTGCTGCAGGAAGACAAGGAAGGAACTAGAGAGGCAGGCAGGTGTGGCAAATGACAACTGAGCAAGGCCACTCCGCCACCTCACTCCGGAAGCTTCCAGTCACAGCCACAGGAATGATTCTAACTGATCATTCCCTATACAGAATGTACCCTATAGAGACTTTAAATGTCCATGGTTTTGAGACAGGGTCTTATATATAGCTTCAGCTGCTTTGAACTTGAGGCAATTCTCCTGTCTCAGTCTGAGTGGTGGGCTCACAGGTGTGTGTCGTATGTCCTGCGCCTATGGGGACTATGCTGGCACTCTGTTAGTTCTCTGGATAATTCTACAAGGTGGACTCCACAGGTCAGTAAGCTGAAGCAGATAGATGCCCTTAAGGTCACCACACCATATATGGTTATGGTTGCTGTTAGACTTAACCATCTGACTCCCCAGGAGGTGGGTACTGCTCCTATTTCTCCCAGAAGCGTTGAAAAGGTCCCATATATGCCCAAGACCACAAAGCCTGTTAGCGTGGGCTGTGAGACAGATGGGAACTTTCACCCCAGGGCTCTGGGCTGGTGGTTGCCAGGGGGTGCACTTGAGTGGTGTGTCCAGTCCTCTCTTAGGGAGGATGGCGGGGTGCACTTGAGTGGTGTGTCTAGTCCTCTCTTAGGGAGGACGGCGGGGTGCACTTGAGTGGTGTGTCTAGTCCTCTCTTAGGGAGGACGGCGGGGTGCACTTGAGTGGTGTGTCCAGTCCTCTCTTAGGGAGGATGGCGGGGTGCACTAGAGTGTGTGTCTAGTCCTCTCTTAGGGAGGAGGGAGCTGCCACCTTTGCATCAGCCTGTCTTCCCACCTACTCTTGAGTAATTGAGTTTTTGCCATGGCTCCTCCAAGATCTCAGAGACTGCTTCTGTTAGCAGGAAGTGGCCTCCCGCACTGCTGGGTGGTGCCCGGTGTGGACCGACTTCCACCGACAGGGCCGAGGGCAGCTTCGGCCAGCGTGCTTGGAAACACCTGTCGGGCACAGTCACTCTGACAGCTGCCACTCTTCACCAAGCAGGAGCTGGCACGTAGGACACATGTCCCCCTTCCCAGACAGAGGCCACAGCCCAGAAGATGTGGCAGTGTGTGTCACCAGTGTGGGAGGGATCGTTTCGTTCCAGAGTTCTGTCTTTCCTGTCGTCACAGATGTGATACCACAGCGGTGATCTCGACCCACAGGGATGGGGAGAAGGGAAGATGGGAACGGGAGGGCACTGTGAACTGTGATCTATGTCTGCTGGCTCTCCTACGTCCCTCAGAGTTGAGGGATGAGCCGGAGCAGGCAAGGTGGGAGCAGACGCCTCAGGCCAGCCTGTGGGGACGGATGAAGATACGTGCTGACTGTGTGCGGTGAGGAAAGGTGAACCCCAGCATATGCGTGTGTCCCAACTCCAATACAGATGTGCAGCCTGGGCAGGGACGCGGCTCTGGAATATCACTGGGTCACAGAAGCAAAGCAAGCGCGGGTCGTACCTTGTGCGTGTCCCTAATTTTCTTTCGCAGCTCATTCTGCTGGTAATGGAATTCTGTTCTGGTGATGGTCTTCCTGTCTATCTTGCTCTGCCCTTCAGCCTGGACTACAATGGTCTCCCTGCGGCTTACAGCCTGCTCCATGTCCTGGATCATCCTCTCCTGCTGCTTCAGCAGCTGCCCGTGCTTGACCTGGGGACACAAGACAGAGGGGCCGGGCAGGGCACGGCTTACGTGAGAGTGGCCAGCCCGCCCTCCCTGGCTTGTCTGCCTTTGACACTGGCCAGTGAAGTGTCAGGGATACAGAGAGAGCCACAAGGAGACGGAGAGACAGCACACACCGATGGGAGAGGTACAGCTATTCTTGTAATTGGTACAAAGGGAAGGCAGGAGGAGAGGAAGGAGAGGACCACACCATATTCTCTGCCAGCTGTGGTGAGAGGGCGGGTAAGTCTGTCTAGAGATGGGGGTTTGGTTAACTGTTTGGCTGTGACAGAGGCTGAGGGCTGCGGCTTGCGAGCATGGGCTGCGCGAGTGCATGAGGACTTCTTTGGCCCTGGGAACATTTGTAGCTCGTTTGGATAAGTGTATTATATTTCATGAATGTTAGCGTGGATGACTATGATTTAAAAGGAAGGGGGCAGGGCTCAGGAAATGGCTCAGTTAGTGAAGCGTTCGCCTCAGAATGTGAAGAGCCAGGTTTTTGGTCCTCAGAACTCACAGAAAAGGTCAGGGGTGGCTCCGCACACTTTCAAGCCCAGTGCTGGGGAGGCAGTGACAGGAACAGCCCTGGGGCCTGTTGGTCACTCAGTGCCATCTAATGAGTGAGCTCTTGGCCCCCGAGAGACCCTGCCTCAAAGGAAGTGACCAACGTTCCTGAGGGTGCCCTCTGACTTCTGCTCACACACAAGCACACACGAGCGCTCACACACAGCCAGTCATTCACACGCCTACAAGAAACAAGAGGGCAATGGATAAATGTCAGTGACTGTCAGCACCCAAACATCAGAGTTGATAGGACGTGAGCAACCTGACAGGTCCCCTTAAAGCTGAGAATCTACATATAGCCTTTGGTAATCTAGATTTCAGGAGGGGGGTGGATTGCAACATATTTACTGCTATGTGTCCATCTGATTGGCCTGAGGGCTGCCCGGATAGCTGGCTGTATCCATGAGGAGGTCTGTGGGGATCAGCATGTTCGTGTGCACTAGTGGACGGAGTAAAGTGGGCCCACGGTCTCCAGTGGGGGTGCCTGGGAAGATGGTGGCATGCTTTGGATTTGGCTGGCATACGGTGCTGGCTCTCCGAGGCTCTCACGGGCCATTGTTGTGTACGTACACATTACAGAGCGTGACTGTACACACGTCATGTTGGCTCTGCTTCCGAGCGTGACTGCACACACGTCATGTTGGCTCTGCTTCTCTGGGGACCCCTCCCTCGTTCTGAGAAACTCCGCCGGGAATGGGGAAAGTGACAGACATTTCTAATTACAGGAGGCACATTTTAACGGGGACTTGAGGAAAGAGCGTGCTTGGGTGACCACATCCCAAGGTAGGAGGAAGAGGTTTCTGTGCTAAGCCAGGCAGAGGTGCACAGCCAGATGAACGAACCTTACCAACGACTAACTTATCCAACATCAATCACCAAACAGCCTGGGGGTGGGGAGGCTGAAGAGACAGCTCAGTTGTTAAAGAGAGCTAGCTGCTCTTGAGGAGACCCTGAGCTTGATTCCCAGCACCATGTCAGGAGGCCCACAACTGCCTGGACCTCCGGCTTCAGGGGAATCTGATGCTTCTGCTGGACCCTTCGGGCTGTGCTCATGTGCACATACCCCCGTGCAGATGCACACATGCATATATACATAATTAAAAATAAATAATAAAAAGTTTGAGACACAGTCTCTCTGTGTAGGCCTGGCTGTCCTGGAACTCACTTTGTAGACCAGGCTCGCCTTGAGGTCACAGAGATCCATCTGCCTCTGCCTCACAAGTGCTGGGATTAAAGGCAATCAGCATTATACCTGGTTCAAAACAGTAAAATCCTTCAAAAGAAAGAAAGCCCATGTGCCAATGGCTCACCATGACACACCATGCCCAGCTGATGGGCTCAGTGACTTTGTTTGTGCTATAGGGTTTAGAGCATTGCCAGGGTCACCTGGTAGGCAAGAAGGCAGTTATGACTGAGATGGCCTTGGTTATGTCAGGCTGGATCCCAGCAAACACCAACCAGCAAGCACGTAGGTCATAGCTGAGGTGTCCCACACTGCCATCCGTCACAGCTGAGGCTGGGGTCATATCTGTGCACACAGGTTCTGCAGAGGTGGAGGAAGCCAAACCGTTTGCATGTGTGGAGGGAGGCCACTGACCCCTACGGGCTTACATAGCAATGGGGCACACAGGGATGCTGGAGGCAGGGTGAGAGGACACCTTTGGCTTCCCCCTCACCTCAGGGATGAGAAGCTAGTTCGCTGCAGCAACCACACAATTTCTGTGCTTTTCTTTTGGGACAGGGTCTCATGTAGTCCAGACTGACTTTGCTTTCTCTGTTTAGCCAAGGATGACTTTGAACTCCTGATCTTCCTGCTTCCAACTTCCATGTGTTGGGATTACAGTGTGCACCACCACATCTGGCCTGCTTATGCTTTGAAAATCCAATTACATTGATATGTGTGTGAGATGCTGAGGCTGGTCTTGAACTTAACATCCTCTTGCCTCAGACCCCTGGATGCTGGGATGCATTGCAGGCATGTATTGTGGTTCTTAGCTTTATATTTCATTTTATGCATGCTGGGCATGTAGTACAATTAATAAAAACCCAGAGACAGAAATTGGGGTTCAACCTAAAGGTCAGAAAGGCAAAACAGTCAGGCACTGGCTCTTACCTCTACCTCAGTCTGAAATGACGATCCTGCCTCCAGGAATCTCAGAATGAGACTTTATGTGAGAGCTGTCTCCTCCTGTTTTATATTCCTCTCTGGGGCTGGGATTAAAGGTGTGTACCACTACCGCCCGGTTTCTGTGGCAAACTAGTGTGGCTACTGGGATTAAAGGTGTGTGTCACCACTGCCTGGTCTGTGAGGCTGACCAGCGGGGCTGTTTTACTCTCTGATCTTCAGGCAAGCTTTATTTATTAAAGTACAAATGAAATATCACTACACTGGACTTTTAGTTACTGATTTTCTTGCTGTGATAAACTATCCTGACAAAAAAGAATTTAAGGGAGGAAGGGGCTTATTCTGGCTTTCAGTTTTTTGTTTTGTTTGGGTTTTGGTTTTTAGAGACAGGGTTTCTCTGTGTAGCCCTACCTGTTCTGGAACTCACTCTGTAGACCAGGCTGACCTCGAACTCACAGAGATCTGCCTGCCTCTGCCTTCCAAGTTCTGGGATTAAAGGCATGCACCACTACTGCCACCGCCAGGCCCAACTTGCTGTTCTAAGCGGTACAACCACCGATCCTGGTGGGGAAGGGAGCAGGGGCTTGGCCGGTTGGTCACCCTGCATCCTTAGTTAGCACTGAGTGCTCGGCTCCCGTTCTACTTTACTGAGTCCATAGAGAGTGGGGGCTCAGAGTCAGGTGGCTCTTACAACCTCAGTCAGCCTAATCTAGATAATTCCCCACAGGTGTGCTAAACTAATCTAGATGACACCTCACAGGTGCGCTCAGACATCGTCCTCTAGGTGACTGTGGATCTTGTCAAGTTAACATCAGTCACACTGGGGAGCAAATCCTAGGCCTTGAGCACAGATGCTTTACTGCTGAGCGACAAGCCAGCTCAGCTCATGCGGGAGGGCTAAGAGCAGCCAACAGCCTGAGGCCGTTCCATAATGAATGAGATCAGAAAAGTGATGTCACTGTGGCTAACTGATCTGTTTTTATTTAACACTTTATTTTCTGAGAATGTGTGTCTCGCCTGAATGCCTGGTACCTATGAAGGCCAAGAGAAAACATCTGTCTGATCTCTGGAACTGGAGTTACATGAAACTGTGAGCCACCACATGAGTGCTGGGAATCAAACCTGAGACCTCTGGAAGACTAACCAGTGCGCTTAACTCTCCATCTCTCCAGCCCCTAACTGCTCTTATTTTCATCCCTAAGGTCTTGAAGCTTAAACGGATGGTCATTTGTGATTTAGCTGTTCTTACAGTCAGTGAAGTCCACTACTCCTGAGAGGTGGGATGAGGTGCCCCTGAGCTTTTTTTTTTTTTAGTTCGGTTTGGGAGGTCCTTCTGTCTATGTGTTGCTTTTATTGGTTAATAAATAAAGAAACTGGCTTGGCCTGATAGGGTAGAACAGAGCTAGGTGGGGGGTGGAGGGGACTAAATTGAATGCTGGGAGAAAGAAGGGCAGAGGCAGGGAGAAGCCATGTTACCCTGCTGAAGACAGACGCTGAAACTTTACCCAGTAAGTCACAGCCACGTGGTGATACACAGATTACTAGAAATGGGTTAAACTATCCCATTTCTAGTTAAACTAATATGTAAGAACTAGCCAATAAGAAGCTAGAGCTAATGGGCCAAGCAGTGATTTAATTAATACAGTTTGTGTGTGGTTATTTCGGGTCTGAGCTGCTGAGCAGCCAGAAGGGAACAAGCGACCTCCCCACTACATGAATTGTTTTTCGTTGCTCGTGTTTGAGACAGGGTCTCACTGTGTCACCCTGGCTAGCTGGAACTTGCTGTGTACAGCAGGCTGGCCTCAAACTGCTGGGATTAAAGATGGGCACCACCACACCAGCCCATCTGAGGTTCTTTTTGTTCCACAGTGAGGTGAGACCATTGGGCTGGGAAACCGGGCATTACAGCCAGTGTCTGAGAACATCAGAGGGGCCTTGAATGCTTGGAGTCACGATAAGACAGCGTTTTATGGGGTGATGTGCACACGAGCACATGTCCTGGCTGCGGTGGGGTTATTCTGCACAGTATAGACGGAAGTCAGGCAGACCCGGGGTGTGAGAGGTGGGTGACGGCACAGAGCTTGCAGCCACATTTGCTGCGATGCAGCCACTGTGCAGCAGCAGGTCCTCCCCAGGGATCTTGCCTGTTGCCAGAGGCAGGGTTGCTGAGTGGCTCCCCATCTGCAGCATCTCTGCCGCCTACGCCCACAGCCCTGACACACTCACCTTCATCCTGTGGATCTCGGCCTTCATGGCCCGGATCTCTGTCTGCCCGGTATCGGAATCCACTGAGGCGCGCATCTCCTTTGCCAGCTGGATTTTTTTCTCCCAGAGCATGATCTGGTGTCTTCAGAGGCAGGAGAGGCAGTGTCAGGGCCGGAGCAGTTTGAGCTGGAGTGACAGAGACCCCACCACCACCTCTGCCCAGGGGTGTGGCAAACGAAGCCAAAAAGTCTTTAACTCAGGCTCCTTACAAAATGGTTTGTCAAGTCTTGAGACAGAGAGACTTCTGCATATGGGCTGGCGGGGAGGAGAGGAGAGAGAGCAGAGGCGGGAAAGGGGAAGATTAAAAGAGGGAGAGATGAGAGACGGGCTGGAGAGACGGCCCAGCGGCTGAGAACCCTGCCTGCTCTGGCAGAGGGCCTGGATTCAGTCCCCAGCACCCATGTGGTTTCCTACACCGACTGTAACTCTGGTTTCAGAGGCATTCTTGAGAGAGAGAGAGATGGGGAGGCAGCAGGGAAACACAACTGAGGAACTGAGAATGTACATGTGATTGGTAAAAGTCAAATAAGGAAGTGAAAAACTCTGTCAGAAAGCTGCCCAAATGTAACCCAGACCACAAGCCCCAAAGCCACTGTGTGTGTGTGAGTTAATGCACAGATCTTGTCAAGTGGCAAGAAACACATGATCCCTTTTAGAGTACTCCTGTCAATCAAGGGGCACCCTCATGGTGCCTACAGACGGTTTCCAAGGGAGAGGTACATGTGTGTGCAATATGCAAAGACACCATGACAATGTAAAATTGCCTCAAAGGGAATGGTCTTGCTACAAACCAAACAAGAAATCTATCTATACAGTGGTCTCTTAGGATGAATACTGGGGGCTGGGAAGGGCTCAGAGGTAGAACACTTGCCTGGCACGTGCAAGGTCCTGAATTCCATCCCCAGTTCACACATACACACGTACACACACGTACATGCACAGGCACACACGGAACAGAGCTGATACTACGCATTCTCCCTTTTCCCGTTAGTTCAGTGGGGTGGTGGTGGTATGCACCTGCACGCACACAGAAGCCAGAGGACATCTGGCTTCCTGCACTGTTATTCTCCATGTAGTCTCAGGAGACAGGTCTCTCAGTGAACCTAGAGCTAGACCGAGCTCCATCGTGCTGGGGTTATGGGCACACTTGGCCATGCATGGCTTTTTACGTAGGTGCTG
This sequence comes from Microtus pennsylvanicus, assembly GCF_037038515.1. NCBI lineage: Eukaryota > Metazoa > Chordata > Mammalia > Rodentia > Cricetidae > Microtus > Microtus pennsylvanicus. The sequence continues at coordinate 2,840,210 of NC_134589.1, forward strand.
GAGATGTGAACTCAGGTCCTCCTGTATCCACTGAGCCATCTCCCCGTTTCTCCTTTTCTACTCTGTCACAGTGTAAAATGCTTGGGGTTGGGTTTATATATTACTACCTTTTTCCATAAAAATAAGATATATTTTATAAACTTTATCCCAAAGGAAACCACTCAATACCCAGGGATACTGGCCTGGCTGGTGGTTGCCGCTGAGGGTTATTCTACAGATCTGTACAGTGGCTTTCTGGGGTTCTTCTGGGGTTCACAAAGCTGGCCTTCAGAGCTACTCCCCAGTGATGCCAATGTTTGGTGGCCATTCCCACAGAACCTTGGCGGGTCTGGTGACCTTTAGCAGCGCCACACAGCTGAGCCCCTTACTCACTCGGCCTCCACCAGGCTGTTGAGGAGGGTGGTCTTTTCTTCACGGAGCTGCGTCAGCTTTTCCTCCATCTGGATGGTCTCTCTCTCTGCGTCCTGCGTGGACCGGGGAGAGCTGTGAGGATGGCTCAGGCCTGTGGCCCCTGGAGCCCCTGGGGGTGACTGAGCGGGCGGCGGGTAGTGCCAACCTTCAGTGTGCGCACAAACTCTGTCTCGGCCACCAGGTTGCTCTGCTGCAGCTGCTCGGAGTCACACCGGTTCTTGTCCATCAGCATGTTGAGTTTGGTCAGGTCGTTGTTCAGGTCCTTCATGTGCCGGTTGATCTCCTTCTGTTCCTTCTTCTCTTGCTCAATCTTGTCTGTGGAGGGACAGGTGGGGGGGGGGCGATGCTGGAGGTCTGGGGTCCTCAGCTGGCAGCAGCTATGCCCCCTTCCATCCCTTCCTGTTTTGTCTGACGCAGGTAGAGATCAGGGGAGGGGTGCTCAGATGCCGTGGGTATCTAGGGAAGGCAGGCCAACCCTTTGCCTCCAACACCTGGCCTTAGGGCAGGGTGGGAAGGAGAAAGACCAAAGACATTTTGACGGGGGAAGAAAAAAGGCACCAGGGTAGGTGACCCATAAAATCCTGCTGTCAGGCTCTCTGCCTTTCCCACACCAGTATCCTTGGCTGGCTCATAGCTACGCCTCTGGATGTGCCTGTCTTTGTCCCAGCTGATCTCGCTCGTGTCAGGGTGGGGCTCTACCTTCCAGCCTGGCTGGTGCCAGGAGGCCCGGCGTACTACTCGATACTCTGCCCTTGTGAGTAGCCAAAGGCTGTGAGAGGATGCAGTGGGATCCCTGGCGAGTGGGCAAATGCAGCAGCCCCGTTTCTCCACGCAGTGTTTAACTGACTCTCTTCTCTGGACCACGTGGAACCCAGGATATCTCAGTAAGGTGCCCTTCGGTGGTGACCCAGGAATGACATCCTGACAGGCCCCTGGGTGTCAGAAAGGTTGCTCCTCGGCACAAGGGACTACCCGGTGGTACCCAGCGTGCTTCTGGGGTCTGTGCGGGCGGGAACAAAGTGTTCAGGACCAGGAGTCGAGAGGCTGGCTGCATTTGTCTGATTTCACAGATCTTTTTGCTCCCATCCCCCACAAACCTCAGGAACACGGTGAATAGCACCGACAAACTAGATGACTATAGAGTTGTACTGGTTTGCTTTGTTTTCCTTTTGAAACATGGTCTTACTATGTAGCCCAGGATAGCCTCAGACTTACGGCCTCAGGGCCCTGGGTGGCACCTGGTCTGGGAGTGATGTGGCCAGGAGGGAGCTCACTTAGAGTGCTGGAATTGCTGGTGTGTGGGGGTCTGGGATTGAGGCGGCGGGGAGGGAGTGCAGGGCTGCGTGGCTCCGCCCCCAGGGCGTTCGTAGCCCCGCCCCCAGCGGCTCACTCTCTAAGCGAAGCTTCTTTTGCTCCATAATGTGCATCTCCTTCTTGAGCTGGTCCAGGGACACCATTTGCTCCTCGCGTTCGTTTGTGACCTGGACCAGTTCCTGCTGCAGGCGCAGCCAGTTCATCTGTGCCTCTGCCACTCCCGTGTTGTGCTCTTCCGTCAGCTTAGACAGCCTTTTGATCTCCAGTTCCAGGGGTCCAGCTTCTTCCCCCTGGAGGGATTTAATCGGAGGGCAGCGTGAGCCTCGGGATCCTCAGGTTTGCTTTTATTATTATTCATGTGTGCTGTATATACATGTGCACATGTGCGTGTTTGCGTGCGTGCACGTGTGTGTGTCTGTGTGCGTGCGTGCACGCGCCCCACGCGCAGCCACAGAGATAAGCGTGCCATAATAAGTATTACCTTGTTCAGACAGGGTCTCTCGGGAATCTGGAATTTATTGATTGGTTGGACTGACTGGCCAGCAGGCTGCAGGGATCCTCCAGTCCCTGCCTCCCCAGTATTGGGATTACAGGTACAAACTGCTATGCCTGGTTTTTACTGTGGGTGCCGGGGTGGAACCCAGGTCTGTATGATCACGAAGTGTGCACTTTACAGACTGAGCCAGCTCCCCACAGCCCTTCTTTTGGGGTGGGCTATGGAGAATCATGAATTCATCGCATTTACTTCAAGGGCTCAGACAGCGCTCTTATCTTTCACTGGCTTTGTGGTCCCAGGTCCTTGTGGGCACGGCCTTCCACCCGCTAGGACACTCTGAATATGTTCTCTGACCTCAGACCAGCCACAGGCAGAAGAGGGCTTCCCTGACAGCTTGCTCTACTTGAGGACTTCACACCCATGGTGGGTCCTTAGGTTCCCGGTAAGTGACTTACAGGTAAGTCACCTGAGTTACAGGAAAGACATGGAGCCCTCAAACTGATTAAACCACAGTGTGGTATTGCCTCGGTCCAGCCTGCTACCTGTGTGTCTGTGTGACTCAAAAGCCTTGAAGAAAATCAAAAGAAGCCAGGCACGTAGCACACAGCTCTCAGTAGCTGAGGCCCCAGGATAGCAAGGTCTGGGCCCACCCGGGCCACATAGCAACTGTCTCACAAAACAAACCAGAGAAATCAAAAATAAGGTTCACGTCAGAGACGGACGATGTGGAATTCAGGTCCCGGTTATAGAGGTGGGGAGGAGCCTCGTCACCCAGCCCAGCCTGGGGGTTGCAGCCTGGAGCATGCGCACACGGCCACTTCACTAGTGGGACTGGGGTAGAGAGGTGCCTGCCATCTGCGAGCACCGCACACACGGCTCGGATCCCAGGGCGGTTCCTCACCCCCAGCACGGCCACAATCTGCTCCAGCTGCTTGTTGAAGAAGTTGATGAGGCTCTGCTTCCTCTCGATGAGGATGGTGCGCCGCACGATCTCACTCTCACTGTTGGTGATGAGGTCGTTGAGCCGCTTCACCTCCTTGTCCAGCTCAGCCAGCGTCTTCTTATGCATGTCCACCTTGCAGCTAGTGTTGGTGATGTCCAGGGTGGCCTGAGCAACGTCGCCGTCAAGTTTTGAGAGATGTGTCACCTGAGGGCACGAAGGGCAACGGGGTGTGAGCGTTTTCTGCCACTTGAACGGGCCAGGCTGCTGTTTCCTTGACACTCTACATGTATTCTGGAGAGATCCCTGCGTACAGTTGTGAAGAAGCGAACTGGCTGGGCCCTGAGTCTTGAGAGCCTACAAGGGGCTTGTTTACACAATGGAGATGCAAAAACAGAAAGCTGGGTGTAGTTGTACATGCCTGAGATCCTAGCATGCGCCTGTGATCCCAGCACACGGGAGACCGAGGTGGGAGGGTCTTGAGTTTAAGGCCAGCCTGGGCTACACAGTGAGTCTGAGGTCAGTGTAGGCTACAAGAGACTCTCTCTCAAAAGGTCGGGCTGGTTCATGTCTTTCTTTTCTTTTTTCTCAGAGATCTGCCTGCCCCTGCCTCATGGCTGGTTTATGTCTTTAATCCTGGCCCTTGGGAGGTAGAGGCAGGAAAATCACAGTTTAAGACTACTCTGGTCTACACACAGAGCTCTAGGCCAGCCAGGGTTATATGGTAAGACCTTGGAGGGAGGGAGGGACGGAGGGAGTGTGAGATGAGAGGACAGGAGAAAGTGAGCTATCAGGGATGGATTTTCTTTATAGACGAGCATAGCATAAGTGCACAGGGGAACATACTGAATCATGGGCGAGTCTGTCACAAAGGTAGCACCAGATCACCTGGAAGACTTCTTCTAGTGTTCAGTCCACATGGCCTCCCGGGCCCCTCCCCCTCCCTCCCGTGCCCCCAAGGAGAGAGGGGGTGGGGCCACATGCCATTGATCTCTTTAGTCTGAAAGATTCTGTCTCATACCTTTTTTTTTCTTCTTTAAGACATTTATTATGTATACAGTGTTCTGCCTGCAGGTATCTCTGCAGGCCAGAAAGGGGCGCCAGATCTCATTACAAATGGTTGTGAGCCACCATGTGGTTGCTGGGAATTGAACTCAGGACCTCTGGAAGAGGAGCAGCCAGTGCTCTTAACCACTGAGCCATCTCTCCTGCTCTCCCACCCTGTCTCAGCCATCTCTCCAGGCCCCTGTCTCATATTGTTCTGTAATTAAAAAAAAATTTTTTTTGAGATAAGGGCTCACTGTCTAAGTGCTGGCTGGCCTCTACCTCCCAGGTGCTGAGATTAAAAGTGTGTGCCCTCACCTTCAGCCTCTACCTCCCAGGTGCTGAGATTAAAAGTGTGTGCTGTCACCTTCAGCCTCTCCTATCTAATTTTTAATGGCTAGGTGATGCACAGTGGGACATTTCCTGATCTCGTTCAGATTATGGCATATTCTTCCTCTCACACTGTGATTGGGCAGAACAGGCTGCCTCTGCCACTACCCTCTGCGACCTGCGGAAGGCATCCTGGCCTCCGAGGAACCCCAGGACCTCAGCTCTGCCCCCGAGTTTATAATGAGATCCTGCATCGACACCCTTCCCTGCTTCTCTCTGTCCCAGCTCCAGACAGAATCCTGACAATCACCCTCTGATCCCCGTTTCTGCACCACCCGGCACCGGTGCAGAGGGCTTTTGAGTACCCACTGTCTCCTTTCAAGGACTCCACTTCAGCTGGAAAACCACGGTAATAAAGTTGTTAACCTAAGACTCTTTACTGCCTTCTGGTGGGAAGAGGTGGTGACAGGACATGCCCAGTCTAGGAAGGAGCAGGGTGGGGACCTGGCAACAGGAGCCTTAGGAGACAGGTCTAGCCTGTGCAACAATAGCCAAGCAGGCTGCTTCACACCCACCATGTCCCTTAGTGTCTCGAAAGCACCTGGGACATCTCTTTCTGCCTGCCCTGTTCCCAGAGGAAACACTTGAGCAACGTCGGCCTGGACATCCCAAAGAGATCCGGCGGGGCTATGCATTAGCCGCTGCCAGCCGTGGACAGTCAGGTCAAAAGCGTGTGTGGAATGGGAACGTTCAGGCTGTGGTCCTTTCAGGAGGCCAGGTGACAGCAGCCACCATGACAGCAGTGGTGGCAGGTGCAAGCCTCCGTCACCTTCAAGATGACAGGAAAGGCAGCTGAGCCCCCAGGGCCCAAAGCTGGGCCAAAGGCCCTGGTCTCAAGGCAGCTGGATTCAGGTGTTAACTGCAGAGAAACCATATCTAACCCTGGCTTTCGCCCAGGACTGGTGGCTTTAGTAGCTTGTCCTCAGAGTGTAGGCATTAGCAGACCCGGGTATCTTTGCAGAGACTTGTCAATCATAATACGGGATGCTCTCGTGATGAAGGTCGTGAAAAGTGAAGGTTTGCGGTATCGAAGGATGGGTAGCGGCAAGTGTTGGATGTTGTCGGGTAAAATGGAAAATGGAAAAATTCAGTGAGTCCCCAATTTAATGCCTGTGCACATTTCTCCCTGTGTCACGGGTCAATGAGACTAATAAAAATGTAATCAAATGGACCCCAAACCAGATGTTTAACATGAGTGCAATGTTAGCGTGAGTGTGTGTGTGTGGTGTGTAAAAGTGTACAGAAGGGAGGAAATCTAGAAGTGGTTTCCTGGACAGTGGGACTACAGCGTCCATTGTTTTCCTTATGTCTCCCTGGGTTCTGCCTCCTTCCTCTTCGACCCCTGGTGCTGGAGACAGAGCCCAGGGCCTTGTGTACGCTGGGCAAACTCTCCAGGTGTTCAACAATAAGACAATATTAGCTGGATCTGTCATCCCAGCTGCTCAGGAGACTAAGTAAGGCATGCCGGTCATGAGTGTAAGCCTAGCCTGAGCTATAGAAGGCGTTCACCCTAGGCAACTAGTGAGACCCTATCTCAAAGATAAAAAAAGGGCTGGGCAGTAGTGGTGCAGCTGGGCCTTTAATCTCAGCACTTGGGAGGCAGAGGCAGGTGGCTCTCTGTGACTTCAAGGACAGCCTGGGTTACAGAGATAGTTCCAGGACAGGCTCCAGAGCTACACAGAGAAAACTAACTCAAAAAAACAAAATAAATAAATAAAGATAAATAAATAAAAAGTGGGCTTGGGGAGCTGTGGTGGGATATAGCTCACTGCTCAGAGTCCTGCATTCCATCCCCAGAGCCTGATAGGTAACCCAGGCCTATAGTCCTAGCACTTAAGAGGGATCAGAGATCCAAGGTCATAGGGCTGGAGAGTTAGCTCAGTGGTTAAGAGCACTGCTTGCTTTTCCAGAGGTCCTGAGCTCAATTCCCAGCAACCACATGGTCACTCACAACCATCTGTAATAATATTTGGCACCTTCTCCTGACCTGCAGGCATACATGTAGATAGAACACTATATACATAATAAATATTTAAAAAAAGAAATTCAAGGTCATATATACTTATATATGTGTACACACATATATAATAGATAGATAACACACACACATATATATAATATGAAGCTCTCTGAGTTTCAAGGCTAGCCTGCTCTCTCTCTCTCTCTCTCTCTCTCTCTCTCTCTCTCTCTCTCTCTCACACACACACACACACACACACACACACACACACACACACACACTAGTAAGTTTGGGATTAGCTGGAGCTCCGTGAGACTCAGCCTCACAGAAGAAGGACAAAGAGGACCTTTGTGTAGGGTGTAGCGCTTGCCTGGCCCTGGCATGGACAATCTCTAGCACTACAGAAACTAAATTAATTAAAATAAATTATAGGGTTGGGTGTGGTGGCCCACATCTTTGATCCTGGCACTTGGGAGGCAGAGACAGGCAGATATCTCTGAGTTTCAAGGCCAGCCTGATCTACACACCAAGTTCCAGGATGACCAGGACTACATAGAGAGACCCTGCCTCCAGAAGAAAAGCAGAAGTAAGTAAGCAAATTATAGAAAGTGTTGCTTTGACAGCTAGAAACAAGGTCATGAGGGGCCGCCCCAAGAGCCCTTTGCTCATAGGCCTCTAGCTCCAGCCCAGCCCCTACCCTGTCAGCTGGAGGCTGCCTACCAGGTTGGTATTCTCCTTCTGCATCTTCCGAAGGAGCTGTTGGAAGTACTTGGTCATCTTGCTGGAGGTCCCGTGCTCCTGCAGCTTGTCCATGATGGAGACATCCATCTTTTGCCGTAGCTCCTGCTCCTGACGGACAGCCTGGCGGGCCGCCTGGAGTTCGCTCATGACTGCCGAGTGTTCCTGCAAAAGAAGAAAGAACCATGGGGAGGACATGTGTGTGGCTGTCCTCCTACAGGCTGGCTGAGAGCAGAGGCCCAGGCTTGGGGGCCCTGCCTCACCAGAGCGCCCTTGTTCAGCATTTCCTCCGTGTCCTGCAGGGCCAGCTGGTAGGTGTTGAACTCGCTCTGCAGAGCCTCTTGCTTGCTCAAGCACTGGGTGGTCATTTTCTGCACTAGCATGGCTTCTGTCTCTGAGCGGTTCAGGAGGCGGGCCAGATTCTCATTCTTCTCTTCCTCCTTCATGATGGACTTCTTATAGGCTTCGATCTCACCGTCTATGGACTTAACCTGATGTTCACATTCCCTGCAAAACCAAAAGAGCAAAGCGGGTCACCGGCCAGACACCAGGAACCCGCTCAAGAGAATCTCACTGGGTGGATTCCAATGTGGAGAAGGAATTTTGGATGCCAACTCTTAACTGCTGTTCATTTCTGTGTGGGAGTCGTCTAGCTTACTTTTCTGTTGCAGTGGACAAAACACTGACCAAAAGCAATGTGTGTGTGTGTGGGTTGGGGGGGGGGGCTGGAGAGATGGTTCAATGGTTAAGAGCACTGGCTGCTCTACCAGAGGTCCTGAGTTCAATTCCCAGCAACCACATGGTGGCTCACAACCGTCTTAAGATCTGGTGCCCTCTTCTGGCGTGCGGGCACACATGGAGGCAGAATGTTGTATACATAATAGATAAATAAATAAAATTAAAAAAAATTGTCATTGTGTGTTTAAAAAAAAAGCAATGTGGGGAGGAAAGGGTTTGTTTGTCTTACATGTTATAGCCCGTTATCAGGGGAACTCAAGATGGGAACCTGAAGGCAGGAAGTGAAGCAGAGGCTGTGAAGGAAAGCTGCTTACTGGCTTGCTCAGCCAGCTTTCTTTTCTTTTCTTTCTTCCTTCCTTCCTTCCCTCCCTTCCTTTCTCCCTCCCTCCCTCCTTCCTTCCTTCTTTCCTTCCTTCCCCCCCCCTTTTTTTTTTAAGAAAGGGTTTCTCTGTGTAGCCCTAGCTATCCTGGTACTCACTCTGTAGCCCAGGCTGGCCTCAAACTCACAGAGATCCGCCTGCCTCTGCCCCCCAACTGCTGGGATTAAAAGAGTGCACCACTACCGCCTGGCTTCAGGCTGCTTTCTTACTTGACCCAGGACCACCTGTGCAGGTGTGGTCTGGTCTACAGTGGATTAGGCCCACCCACATCAGTCACCAGTCAAGAAACAGACACGTCCAGGAGCCAATCTGACAGCAGCAATATCTCAGCTAAGATTCTCAGGTAACTAATTTGTGTCAAATTGACAAAACCCAACTAGTAAAGTGTGTCTGTGTATGCAGTGTGGATGTCTTCCTCGGTCCCTCTCCACCCTATTTTTTTTAGTGTTTTGTTTATTTATTGTATGTGTGCTCATGCGTGTATGTCCTGGCACTGTGGAGGTCAGAGGACCAACTGTGTCTTTTCCCACTGAGCTAGATGTGTGTCCCAGGCTGATCTTAAAACCTTGTGATCCTTCCGCCTCTGGCTCTTGCATATCCAACCAACATTTGCCACTACAACTGCCTTATATTTTTAGTTAAAAATTAGTAATTTTTTGGGTAGGGCTAGGTACGCATGCCACGGAGCATGTGTGCAGATCAGAAGACAGCCTTTGGACGTCGGTTTTCCCCATCAACCATGTGGGTCTTGGGGATTGAACTTGGGTCATCAGTCTTGGTAGCAGGTGTCTTTTACCGTCTGAGCCTTCTTGCTGGACCCACCTTAATTTTTCAGACAGGGTCTCTCACTGAACCTGGATATCGGTGTTATGGCTAGACTGGTTGACGAGGGAGCCCTAGGGATCTTCCTGCCTCCACCTCCCTAGTCCTGGGGTTTCAAGTGTGTACCACCCTTAGCCGGGGAGATGGCTCAGTGGCTAAGAATACCGGATGCCCTTCCAGAGGATCAAGGTTTGATTCCCAGCACTCACATGGTGGCTCATAACCATCCATAACTCCAGTTCCAAGGGATCAGATGTCTCCTGGCCTTCGTGTGCATGCATATGTATTGCAGGCAATATACCCATAGACAGTGTGAGTGTGTGTGTATGACAGATAGAGAGTCAGACAGACAGATAGATAGACAAATAAATAAAAATTAAAAGGCAGTTGAGGATGTAACTCAGTGGTAGAACACTGGCCTAGCATGCATGCCCAAAGCCATATCCTGGATTAACAGAAATTGAATTTTTTTATTTGTATGTGTGATGATTTTTCCTCTTTCATCCCAAGACCTTGCCTTTTTTTTTTTTTTTTTTTGATTTTTCGAGACAGGGTTTC